>NC_092323.1:23629806-23932837 GCF_036785885.1 Coffea arabica | reverse complement strand
ATATCTTGAAACAATTGTTTGAGAGTTAATCTTAAGAACCTTGTCAAATAATCTTGTGATACTGCAATAAAAAAATTTATTTAGAGATGCCTATATGTTTCATGTACCGAGGGCTGAACCATTTAGTTCGGGACAGAGCTGAGAGTGATTTAGTTGATTATACATTAACCTGACGGACAACATCCTTAAATGACTTAGATGGATTAGTTGTTGGTTCCACTGTAGAATTTGTAATGCGTGGGTGTAAAAATTGGCAGCATTAGCATTGATCAAGGCATTACAAATCTTGAACATTCTTAAGGTCTGTACTTAGGAATAAGGTAATGGTTTCATAAATTCAGCTTCTCTGGATATTGGATTTAAATTTTGATTTGTCTTTGCTTCAACCTTAGTTTTTTCGAGATTTAAGAAGCAAGGAGGGAAAAGAGAGAATTTGAACCCAAAATTTTTAATTCTTTGGCCCTAACGAGCGCGGGGTATACATATATCAATTAACTCATCCACAATCAAGTTTTACATTTATAAAATTTTAAATACCTCACACGTATTGAGTATAGGGGTAATAGTTGTCGATCCCGAGAGAAGATTGTCAACTACCGATGATTTTCGAACTCCTTTATTATTTAGAATATCACAAATACAAAAGATTAAATCTACACTACAAACATGAAATAAAAGTAATAAAAATAATAATAGAAAGCTTCTCAAGGTATGGAATTCCTTACTACTATTGCAAATAAAGTTGCCGGTTAAGTGAATGCTATAATCTTGCTAGTTATGGCGTAATTTTCCTAATGTATGTGAAACCTACTCTCGTAGTAAATCAACTATATTTGTAGTTAAGTCATACCTACTCTGGTGGTTATAAAATTAACTACAAAATCATTTCTTCTATAAAATTACATAAAACAAATCACTAAAGCCACATAGGTGCACCTGTACTCTTGTGAGTGTACTCCCTAGGTTTATCACTTCCTTGAACTAGTATTAAATTCTAATTCTCATTGCAAACTTAAAACCTTAAAATAATCACAATTAATGGCTGGTTAATCATGATTAGAAAAGCAAAAGTGATAAATAACTTGCTCAAAATAACGTTATCAAATAACTAAGTAAACATCACAAACAAGATATAGAAAGTTCATCCATAACTTTAGGCATAAACTTTAGCAAAACATGAAAACAAATACCAAACTTGTATTATAGTTAAACATGAAATCAAATACAAAAGAGAAAGTGTTAGGAGAGAAGCCACCCTTGTCACATGAGCTTCAAACTCTCTATCTTTACCCTTCAAATTTTCATCCAAATCTAACTACAAATACAAGATGGATAAACTACACTAAATATACTAATCTACCCTAACTAATGAACTAAGGAAACTCTAGTGAAAAATACATTTTTGTGGAGTTTCCCTAACCTTCCAAAGTTTTGAAAATATTCTCCAAGGCCTATAGTTAAAGAGGAATTCAAGAGCCAAATGAGTTGTTTCTAGTTGTCATTTTTTACTCTTGAAACTCTCAAAGATTGCTTCTCAAAACTTCTATGCTCATCTGATCATTTCCAGCCAGAATCTTTGTAGAAAAAGTGGTCAAAAAGGTTGTGTGAATAGAGTACAAGTTGCAGAGCAAGTTGCATCTGAAATCCATGAAAACGCAAGTAGAAAACGCGGCCTATGCCTGAATTTTGACCTCCCATTTTATTCTTTTTGCAGGTTTGCTCATTTTGGGTAGATTTTATCTTTGCTCTATTTTTTGTTCAACTTCAACTGACATTTTCTTGATGATGGAGGCTGAACTAGCCCTTGCACAAAGTATGAATGTTGTAACCCTTTGAATTACTTTCCAATGTATTAAGAATCATGTAATTTGGAGCTCTGTGGACCGAGAAATGACCAAAATACCCTAGACTGCTCAGAACTCTGTTTTAGCTTTCGACTATGAAAATTCACTTATGTATTTCGACTTTTTGATAATGAAAACAACTAAACTGAACTTCAATATCTTCATACCAAATGTAGATCTATCTCTTAGCTTCAAAATGGTTCAAGAATCATCTCAATCCAATGCTTATAACTCAAGATATAGTCAAAATATCACAAGGTATCAAAGGTAGAAAACTTGCATTTCATCCTTTGAGTATTTTGCTCTTCATTTTTTCTTTTTATCACTTCAAATCATCAACAATCACTCAATTATCTTCTCAATTCACTCCAATTGATGATTGAATCATTAAACCTACAAAAACATGAAGTTTTCACCATTAAAATCCATAGAAATGCAATTTTTACACTTTAAACTACAAAATGCATATTTTCACTAGAAATCTAGTTAATTAGCTATACAAGTAGTTAAAACACTCCAAAACTAACTAATAAAATACACTAAAAACACACTAAATATACACTTATCAGACTCCCAACCTTAACCACTAGATTCAAGCCTCCTCAATAATTGAGTCAACCTTAATTAAGAAACAGAAGAAAGAAAAATACTTACAAGTATTTATAAAAATTTTAACTAATTTAGTAACTTATCAAATTCAAATATCAATTTTTAGACTATAAATTTCAGATTTCGGTTCTATCAATGCACCCTTAGGTTTGTGTTCTGGCTTGTGCATAATTATTAGAAATTTTATGTAATTACTAATTAGGTTATAATATTATGTATATACTTTTTTATATTTAATCTATTTATGCAGGAACCCCCGCCCCATTTTAAGGCTAGGGGGGGAGGGAACCTGCTCCCCCCTCCCGGCGGCCCTATTCCTCCTCCATGAGGTGAGTATCTGCCCCCGTTGCCCTCCCTATAAGCAAGAGCTAATTTCTGCTAATCTACTAAACTAAATAAACTAAAAAAAGGTTATTAAAGTAAAAAAAATAAAAAAATTCAAATAGTCCAAACTACAAAAAGTATCATGCGCGACTGCCAAAAAGAAGATAGGAATGTTACAAATGTTAAGATGCGACTAAAATTTCTAAATTCTTCGTTATCATTTCTCCTTATCTCAACATTTTTTGCGAGTGTTTAACATTCTAAGCAATATAAGTAATGATAGAAGGAATTATTTAAGTGCTTGTAGCTTTTTTTGTGTATGTGAGGGCATCATAATCCATTGAAAAAAAAAGTGGAGATCTTCTTAGTTGAAATTTGTGTTCTCTCAATAAGAAATTGGAAAAAAAAAACTTTAAAATTGTGAAGTTCCCACCCAACTAGCACTAAATATTATGGATGCCCACGACTATTCAATAGAATAGCAGTAGCACTAAAATTATCTTAGGTACCACCCAATTAGAACTAATTAGCGATCATGCAACAAAATTAAAGATATAGGAACCTGAAAACGACCACAAAACGACCCATTTTTTCTGCCTTAGTGGATGCGACAAAGGTTTGTTGAAAGGCACCACTAGCAGGTGTGAAATGTGGAAAGCATCTTCTTCACAAAATCATTGTTTATTTGGGAAAAACCAAAGGCAGCATTATTGTGGGCAAGGCCTGCTACTGTGAACCTTCTCGTTTTGGATATTCATTGACTCTCACAAATCTGATTGTATCACAGTATACTTTTCAAAGAAATCCCCTGAAAAAATTTGCATTTTTTTTGATGAATTAGCTGAGTTTTAAGTTTTAACTATTGGAGTGGAATAAGAGGCGGTTGTTAGGGAAGTGGCGAAGCTGGTGCCGGTTGCCGGAGCTTCTGCAATCGATTTCTTCAAATAGCGCTGAGTACGGTGCTCATCAACAACAGGTATTTTTAAATTCGAGGAAATTGAAAAGAAAAAAAAGAATAAGTTGATTAATCGTTCCATTTCCTCAACTGTTTAGATGTTCTGTAAGTTGGAAGGAAAAATATAAACAAGGGAATGAAAGAGGTGGAGAACAAGGGATTGGCTTTTTATTTTGTCAGTTTCTTAGTTTTTAAAATATATTTAGTTTTTGATAACAGGTAATTGAAAAAAGAAAAAGAATGAAAACATCTGTTACTAATTTCTGGAGAGATGGTTCTTTATTTTTCTTTGGAATCCCTTTTGACCTTTTTTTTTTTTGATAAAACTAAAGTCTGAAATTTGAAAGTTAAATCTATTAATTTATTGAATTGTTTAATTTTAAATCTAATATATTTAAGTATATATCACATGCTAAGCCTATTGGTATAACATACCATGCTTGTTCCACATTAAAGCGACCTGTAACTATGGAAGTATGCAAAGGAAAATTTAAGAGCAAACTGCAATATAGCATTCTGCAAGTTCAAACACCAGTCTTCTACCCACTTTTGACCCTTAGGCCCGCCAAATTTACATGGCAGAAGCTCATTTGTATTGTATGTGGTTATCAGCAACATTTCCATTTCCCTGAACAAAGTTTCGAGTGGATAAGGAAACGTCTTGCGAGATTATCACTATCACGCCCCACCATCTTTCCCCACAACACACGAAATCAGAAAACAAAAATAAAAGAGTCTTCCTGACAATGTGTATGCAAAAGGAAAAAAAAAAATGAGTCTTGACGGTGATGTGTTACTATTGTTGAATCATAAAAAAGTTATAAAAATTTGAAATTTGGACCATATATAGTTGTATGAATTTTTCTAACAGGAATATGTATTCATTAACAAGTTTAAATTGCATCTAATTTAACATGTGAATATGTATCATCATAATTATTGGGCGCACATCTAATTTAACATGTGAATATATACAATCATAACTGTTGCACTCCACATCCAGATACTTATACAAATTAATTACACTTTTTTAAAAACCTAACACATGAGACTTCAACGAATATACATTGGGCATCAATTAACCAAACCATACTTATATATGTAAAAATATAACTAGCTAACCAGATATATGCTTTAAAAAAGTTATTGCAGCTTGCAACTGCTTAATTAATCCTCACGAATTGATTGTTGTACAAATTATTCAACGTGATAAATTCTCTTATGCTCATACCTGTTGGGATATCAGGCCAATTATTTGAAAAAGAAAAGACCAACAATTTAATAGAAAACAATATCTAACACGAATGATGAACAACACACAAGAATTAACGTGGTTCGGCTTAATCACCAAGCCTACGTCCACGGAGAGAAAAACTTATTCTTATTATGAGAGAAAAAATACCACAAGATTACAACTTGATTCCCAAGCCCCAACTCTTGTATAACCCTCTCACCACTAAGAATTCTCTCACTCCTTTCTTGTGTGTCTTTGTAGTATGCCAACCCACCTATTTATAGAGAATATTACTGCCAAAAAAATCAAATAACAATTGGAAACCAATACTATTTCCTAAACTCATATAGAGTAGAAAATAGTATTTAGCTAAATAGGAATTTACTTGACTACTACTTCAAGTAACTAAATCCAATTAGGAAATTAGTTACTTCCACACAAAACAGGAATTTTACCTAAAAGAAATTAAGCCAATTTCCTAACAAATCTCCACCTTGGCGAAAATTTCTTTTAGCAAACACAGCAAACCATCCAGAAAAAAACTCCATTTGCCTTTTCCCACCAAGTACCTTGGTGCCTAGCTACACACCTGAATTAATACGGTTTTGTTTTCAATTGATTCAATCGGCAAATGAACGTGTGTAGCTAACCGAGTCCAACATCTAGTTGACTCGCGAGAGGGCCCTTAATTCACCCTCTCCCATAGCAGGATTTTTCCTCTCACCACCATTTGTAATTTGAGAGCATTCTTGGATCCCTTTCCGCTCCCAATCCATTGAGGTATTCAAATGGTACAAATTACCATACTTCTTCCCCATCAACAAGACCGTCTCGCCATGTGTGATTTTCAAGACTCCACCTGCAGCGAAAAAATGGTAACCCTCGGAGTCTAATTGGCTCAAAGAAATTAGATTCCTTTGTAGCTTTGGGACATAAGCCACACCACCCAAAGAACGAATCTCTCCATTCAACATTTTGATTTTCACCACTCCAACACCTTTGACTTGACAAGTAGATCCATCACCCAAGAACATAAAACCTGCCTTCTTTCTTTGGAGAGTATCAAAATAATCTAACCTGGAGCAAACATGTGAAACACATCCAGAATCTAAAATCCAACCATCACGAGAAGAAGTATTATTACCTTTGGAGATTGTGAGAATATCTCCACCCGATGCATATCCAGCAACATTATCATAGTCATTCTCATCATTTTTCTTTTGATGAGGGCAATATCTTTTGATATGGCCAAACTCATGACAACCAAAGCACTGGATTCCACCCTTTCTCTTGGCCTTTGAACCACCTGCCTTAGATTCACCGCCAAATTGTTTTCCTCTTTTATTCTCACCTCGAGCAATTAACGCAGCTTCTTGTGTCACCTCTTCGTTTGCCTTCCTTTGTTTTTCATGATCCAACGAAGAAGACTGCACATTCTCAAACTCTAAAGTGTCCTTCCCATACAACAGGGTAGTCACGACACTTTCGTAAGAATCAGAGACAGAGGTAAGAAGTAAAAGGGCTTTATCTTCTTCCTCAATATCTACGCCAACCTTTTGGAGTTGATCCAAAATTCCGTTGAACGTATTCATGTGATCCATGAGGCTGCCACCCTCCACCATCTTTAGTGCATAAAGTTGCCGCTTTAGATGCAACTTATTGGATAAGCTTTTAGCCAGATAAAGCTTTTCCAATTTTTTCCAGAGGTCTGCTGCAGAATCTTTCTCATCTATCACATTATTTATGATGTTGTCCGCCACATAGAGCCGAATCGTGCTCGCACACCTTGCGTCCAACTCCTCAAACTCATCATCATTCATGCTCTCTGGCTTCTTGTTCTTTCCATTCAACGCTTTTGCCAAACCTTGTTGAACTAGAACATCCTTCACTTTTCTTTGCCAAAGAGTGAAACTTGTAGTTCCATTAAACGGTTGAATTGGAAACTGTATAGTTCCAAACCCCATGGTATACCACCACCCACTCAATTTCAAATAATTAACCAAAACCCCAACGGAGCTCTGATACCACTTGTTGGGATATCAGGCCAATTAATTGAAAAAGAAAAGACCAACAATTTAATAGAAAACAATATCTAACACGAATGATGAACAACACACAAGAATTAACGTGGTTCGGCTTAATCACCAAGCCTACGTCCACAGAGAGAAAAACTTATTCTTATTATGAGAGGAAAAACACCACAAGATTACAACTTGATTCCCATGCCCCAACTCTTGTATAACCCTCTCACCACTAAGAATTCTCTCACTCCTTTCTTGTGTATCTTTGTAGTATGCCAACCCACCTATTTATAGAGAATATTACTGCCAAAAAAACCAAATAACAATTGGAAACCAATACTATTTCCTAAACTGATATAGAGTAGAAAATAGTATCTAGCTAAATAGGAATTTACTTGACTACTACTTCAAGTAACTAAATCCAATTAGGAAACTAGTTACTTCCACACAAAACAGGAATTTTACCTAAAAGAAATTAAGCCAATTTCCTAACAATACCTGAGGCTCTCCTCTTTTTGTTGAGAAGGTCTTAATCTAATTGTTAAGGTTAAAACTCGAAAATTTAGAGACCTTGGGTTTTGATTCTTCTTTACCTCACAATTTCTTAAATTTCACCCTTCCTTTGCTAAAAACAACGGGGAAAAAAAAGAGAAAAAGGCTCTCCTCTTTATTTATGGTTGTTTCCTCACACCATCCATCAGGTAAGAAAGAAAATCATTTATGGTTTTTTCCACCTCAATTCCACACTTTAATTTGCTATTTTACTTTTCATTTTTTTTCCTTTTCTTCAACACAATTTTATCCTTAGTATAACAATTAAAACTACTATTGTGTTGCGTGGACTGATAGGAGTGTACTTGAGGTAGTCTAGATTATTTTAACAAGTAAATAAAGAATATCTCTCAAAGAATTTTTCAGTATTTATGCAGCATAAATTTAAATGAATTTGTGTAAAAAAAATTATGTCATTGATGTGAAAAAAAAACGATGCTAATTCAAGCATAAATTAACGAAAGAAAGAATAGTCCACGAATACACATATTTCGATTCTCATATACACATTTATAACGCAAATAATATACGTAAGAGTTGAAAGACTTTATAAGACCAGTCAACAATGCTACAACAAGCATAATATTTTGCTTCTACCTATAATATGACACTAATTATGGTTAATGTGAAAACATCCAGGAAACAGAAGTTGAACCATACGCTAATGGGAAACCACCATTTCAAGAAAATGACTAGTAATATGATGTACTTAGCCATTGAGTTCCAAGCAAATCATGCTAGCATCTTCTGCTTTTAATTATGCAGGAAGGATCCAATTGGAAAAAAAAATATGGATTGATTAGGCGACACATCAAGGTCAAAGTTGCATGACATCATCTAATTAAGAAAAGCTAATAATAGCAGTAATCCATTAAATCAACAATGAATGATGCATCAATGTACATTTCCAAACCTAAGTTATGGTTTACTTCTTCTAATAGGACAATAGTATCATGCAAGTGAATTAAAATTGGGTCTGACATATCCAAAATGTCAAAAAGCTGAAAAGTACGCCAAAAAAAAAAAAAAAAAAAGACATCGTACCTCCACAATGCTCATAACGTCTTTATTTTTACCGAAGTTGTCATCTTTGCTACTTAAAAAGGCCTTAAGGCCCTTATCTGAATGCATCTCTAATTTTTTAAACATTTGCTCATCAAAATTTCTGAGACTTGATTAACTCAATATGCATCATATACCCGTACAGTAGTATGCTTGTTACAAATTAATGTGACCAATAATTTAGTCTTCTCCACTTAAATTTGACCCTTAGCCACGCCAAATTCACATTGTAGAAGCTCATTGGTATGGACTTGGGAGTCACCAACAGCATATGCCCGTTGGTATGATCTGTCCTTGATAAGTTTCAAAAGGAAGAAAGAGAAGTCTTGCAATATACTTCATCAACATGCCCCACCACCCCTACCACACGCACACACAGACAGGAAAAAAGAGAGTGTTGACTCTTGACGGCAATGCGTGACTACCGTTGATAGATCATGAGAAAATTGTAGATATTGAATATCCATAGCTACAATAGACAGAAATCTGATATATCAGAGTGAAAAGCAGGTACAATGATGAAAATCTCCTCCGATAGTAGCACTAATTGCTTCGATTTTGCTTTAGATCGTCTGGAATCGTTTAACCAATCATTCAAATATGGGTATGACTTTTCTTTCTGGGAGCTGAAGGTAGGGATAAGTCTATTGAAAACCTTCGATATGTATATTAGAAAGTGTAGGAGGAGAAGGAGCAGCCAGGATACACGTTTGGAAAATGAAATGGAGGACCGCGGTAATGCTAAGTCCGACAGTTTGAGACTTAGCAGTATTTCATTCAAGATTCAAGATCTTGTTAGGGGGATACCGGTGGGACTTGAATATGCTCTTTCTAGATGTAATGATGATCAGCCTGATGAGTCAGATTTTAGTGACATCGATATCGATTGTGAGTGCGCCAGATATGAGGAAAATATGACGTGCTTTTTTGAAACAGATATCAAGGAATCAGGCATCATTGATCTGTTGCTCTGCTACTCGCTGGGAGATTTACAACTAGTTATAGATTTCATTGATTCCATTTCAGAGAATCTGAAGCATCTTTGCAAATGCTATTATGGAGTTGATGAAGCTCTGAACACTGTAATGGAAACCCTTGAAGAGAAGCTAATGTTTTTGAAGAGTTTCATTCGCTTTGCGACACTACAAGGTGTTGAGGGTCAGCAATTAAAAGACCTAGTAGTTCACGTTGAAGCTGTGGCTCTCAATGCTGCAAGCTTGATCTGTGGATCTTGGTTTAAGAGAAATGATAAACAAGCGTACAAAGAGATGGAATCTGAAATTTCTCAACTGATACATAAGAAGATTGATTCCTTTGATCCCCAAGTCCGAGAAACTTATATTCATGTCTTGACAGCTTCCAAGTTATCAAGACCATCCTACACTTTAGCTATGAAGAAGAACAAGCATCTAGTGGCTGAATTTATTGATTATCTCATGCGTAGTCTTATGAAGCTATTAGAATCTTATCCCAGTTTTCCGGTTCCAGTGAAGGATCAAATGGAAAAACTCCACGAGGGAGTAAGATTCCTGATCATCCTTCTTAGCCGGCAGCAGGAGAAGTTCGATGAGCTAAATGATGAGATGAAGAATTGCATTGGATTTGTAGTCTCTGATGCAGGAATAGTAATTTTCTCCCTTTCTGTGAATGAAATGAAAGAAGGCTTGTGCAATGAAACAGGTCTGGCACTTTCTCGTTTGGTCGAAGTGCTCAAGTTGGTCATTGCAGAAGTTGGGCACATATATGCACTACCATCATCATCATCACTTGGTTTCCCTAGGACTAACGAGCTCGGCTCCCTTGATTTTCTTCTAGAACTCTCAAGGAACTAGCCAGTTCTACAGCTGATTCAATTGCTTTCTCAAACAATCAAATACACACAATCCTAGAAGATCTTGTATTGTTAAGATCTTTCCTAGGAAATATCGTGGACCAGCGCAACCGAAATGAAAAACTCCAAGCGCTTTGGAGTCGCATCATGAAGGTTGCATACAGTGCAGAATTGGAAATTGACTCTGCACTGGTTGGTGATCAGCGTGAACATTGTTTGGATGCTGTTGCTGGGGATATCAAGCTTATGAGGATAGAGGCTGAAGGGATCTATAATAGCATAAGATATGATGGTGAAACCCAGAGAGTTACCAAGACTACCATTGACATGCCATCACAAGTTACTGTGCCAATATCCAGTGAAGCTCTGGTGGGTCTCAACGATGAGGTAGAAAGTATAATTGATAGACTTTTGAGAGGATCGGAGCAATTGGACATTGTCGCCATTGTGGGTATGCCTGGGCTTGGTAAGACAACAATAGTCAATAAAGTTTACAGTGATCCTTCGGTAAAGTTCCACTTCCACATTCATGCTTGGTGTTGTGTCTCTCAAGCATATAGCAAGCGTAGTTTGTTAGTTCAGATATTGTGTTGTATTGACGGTGGGAGCTCCATCCAGTATCTTGAGATGAACGAAGATGATATGGCTGACAAACTCCACAAGTTTTTGAAGAGAAATAGGTATCTCATCGTTTTGGATGATGTTTGGGACATTGATGGGTGGGATTTGTTGAAACACTCATTGCCAGATGACTGTAATAGAAGCAGGATACTCTTAACCAGTAGATTTCAGAATTTGTCTTTGCAAATGAAACCTGATAGCAAGCCTCACCATCTTCGCCCACTTACTGGGAAAGAGAGTTTGGAATTGTTGCAGAAGAAGCTATTTGGCAAACAAGATTGTCCTCCAACATTAAGTGAAGTTGTACTGCATGTAGCAAAATACTGTAAGGGCCTACCTCTTGCAGTTATCCTTGTTGCTGGAATTCTTGCTACTACTCAGCAAGACAGCTGGGAAGAAGTCACAAGACGTCTAAGTTCCACCATTTTTGTGGACAATGAACACTGCATAGAGACACTTGAGCACAGTTATAATTATTTACCGGATTATTTGAAACCATGCCTTCTTTACTTGAGTGCATTTCAATAAGACCGAGACATTCCTGTCCGAGAGTTGTTATGGCTTTGGATCTCAGAAGGATTTGTGAAACAGACTAAAGGAAAGAACTTAGAGGATGTGGCAGACGAGTATTTGATAGATCTGATTGGGAGGAGTTTAGTTATGGCTACCCAACAAAGTTCTTTAGGCGGGATCAAAACTTGCCGAATTCATGATTTGGTACATGAGTTTTGTTTGGCGAAAGCAAAAGAAGAAAGATTTTTGCAGATTTTTCATGCGGATGACCTTCCTGCTTTTACTGGACCGTGTTACCCACCACCGACTCTGCATTTACCCTACCACCAGTGAGGGACCTTTAAATTCAAGTCTATTTTTCCCCAATTTGCGTAGTGTACTCTTATTTGATTTTGGTGCTCTACCACTGGATAGAAGTTCAGTCAAATTTCCATTATCTAAACTTCTTAGAGTGTTGCATTTGGGGGGCAGATTTTATTGGGGTACATGTTTTCCAAAGGAAGTATTATTCTTTGTTCACTTGAGGTACTTGAAGATTGCATGGCAAAAAGGGGAAATTCCATCTGCAATAGCCAACCTCTCCAGGTTAGAAACTTTTGTGGTAGGAAGACGCCTTACAATTAATTATTTGTTACCCAACACTATCTGGAACATGAAAACATTGAGGCATCTTGTCGTTTTTCCAAATTACGTTCCAAATTACGGAATTGGTTTCAGATTTCCCATCGACAATCTTGAAGGCTCCCCGGATTTAAAACACTTAGACACTTTAACCCTTGCAATCGATCCCTCTTCTCGAAGCTTGCAAAAGATATTGTCAAAGTTACCGAGCATCCGCAGGCTAACATGCGTGGAAGTGAATCGCAGAGCATCTGCTCGAAATCACAATGATATTCTTGTGCTGAACTACTTGAGTTTCTTAGAATCACTTAAGATCAGTGGCTTTGCCGGATATGAGTTTGAATTCCCGTTGAATTTGAAAAAGTTGATCCTCTCATCTAATTATCAACCATGGAGTAATATTTCAGCAATGGGAAAGCTACCCAACCTTGAAGTGCTTAAATTACGCTATAATTCCTTTGTGGGGGAAAAATGGGAAATGGAAGAAGGGGAGTTTCGCAACCTCCGATTCTTGAAATTGTCATATTTAAACATTCGCTGGTGGACTGCCTCTTCTGATAATTTTTGCTGTCTTGAGAAATTGGTTTTGCATGCTTGTCATTGGCTGGAAGAGGTCCCTTCTTGTTTAGGGGAAACCCTCACTCTTGACATGATCGAGATAAAATGGTGTCACGAGTCTGCCGTAAGTTATGTGAAGCAAATTCTGCAAGAACAGATGGATATGGGAAATAATGGTCTAAAGATCGTTATTGAATAAGAAAGTTGGTGACGGTCTATGTTTTCCTCTGAGTGCCAATTCAGCAAGTGAGTCGATTTCCTCTCATCACATTTTCATATACTACATCTGTTCTATTTGTATATATTCAATCAGTTCAATGCTAGCATAACTTTTCATGTTTCTCAGTGCAATTTCTGAAGCTTCCCAATTCTTTGATTCGATAAGTGATACATTCATGAATTCAATATTGTCTATCAAACATGTTTCGATGCTATTCTGCGGTTCTTATTTCCTTCAATATTTCATAACGTTTATGATCAATTATCCCAATTTCTAAAATTTTCTTGAACATGGTTACAGATTTGTGTGATTCTTACATCCAGCTGAGCAGAGACACATATGCCAGGTATACTTTTCTATTCCTGTTATATATTTCAGCGAGAGCACAAATTTTCTTTTGTTGAAATCAAATACCTGAATGACACAACACTTTCTTTTTCTTTTTTTTTTTTCTATTTATTTTGAATTGCCGAGAATGCGGTATGCTATTGCAACCTTGTTCTGTAGAATATGTGTGTACTAACGACTCTGAGCTTGGTAAACATGAGGATTTTGCCCATTTTTTTATTTTTTTACTTTTTTTTAAATTTTTTACCATCTAGGTATACGAGTTTGTTCCTGCTTGTCACTGTTTTTCCAGAGTTTTATTATGCTGTGTGCCTGTTCTGAACTTTGTAAACTAGTTGTGCTTTAGACCTGGCCATTAGCCATGTTCCTCTGACACCTGGATATGCGTGAAGAAGGTAAAGTAAACAAATTTTCAGATGTTGAGGTCAGATTATATTCGTTGTTTCCTGAAGACGAACCATGTTAATAATTACTATATGTAATCTTTAATAGTACCCTGAGATTTTGCATGGAACATCTAGCAAAAGATAAAGTTTCTGGAAGAGGAACAAAAGAGGAAGGGAATTTAAACTTAATGAAAGGATGCATTACGGAATGAATTATATAGACTGTTACTTTGTTTTATATCCAACTTGGTATGTGGTCTGACTTCCCATTTCCAATTATTTTGTAAAGCTGCACTCTGAAAAGGTGCACCGAATTTATCAGATTTAGTCTGATTTAATGATAGAGTAATTATTAGGCACATTTTGCACTGTTATTCTGTCCTAATTTTGGCTACTTACTATGCTAAGTATTGAGATTTTGCTCATATTTTATATTTGTATAAATTGTAGGTGATTAGTGTTAAAAGTGATCTCTTAAGCCAAATTTTCAGAAGACCTTTTATTTCATGGCGTGCCCACGCCAGAAAGTGAAGAGATACACCTTACAGACGGATCCCGCGGAATTGGTAAAAGAAGTGGGCAATTAGGAAATCAGATTCACATGGGCCGTGGAATTGCAGGGGATTAAAACTCCAAGAGAAAGTTTTGCCCTTTTGACGTTTTCCCTTCTGAGGGCGACGGCCAATAGAAACGAAACCAGATTCACGTCATATAAGGAGATTAGCTTTTGCTTTGCTCTGGGATGCTTTTTCCTTTCTTTTCGGCGGCTATTATGAGTGAATTGGCTAAAAAGCCAGATTCACGTGAGATTGATTAGGTTAACTTTTAGTTTTCCTTGTCGGACGATTTACTCTCTGCTTTTTAGATTTTGTACAATTTTGGCTAGACTTTTGCTTTTACCTTTATGGCTCCAGTACAAACACGAAACCCACGAGGAAAAGAAAGCCTTTTCGTCTATTCTATCGTTAATTCATCTTTCCCAATTTTTTGGCAATTGTGTGGATGGAATTAATTAAACCACGCGAGATTGATATGACGAGGAGCGGCTAGATTTCTCCTCTACCCAAAGGTCGACGCGAAGGCGCGGTCCATAACATCTTTGAGATCTAATCGAACTTTCACTATTTCTTCCAATTTGTTACTATTCGTGCGTTTCCTGAATTAATTATTCATGGTTATTTTATTAATTGAGTATCAATGGCCGGATATTTAATTTAATCTAATAGCCTACTATCACGTTACTTAAATTGAATCCGTAATTATTCGTTTAGTTGACAACTAATGACAACCACCATAATTGGATTTGTGTTGGGAAAACGTAAGATCTAGTTTCAATAAACCCTCTTAGTGTGTTTATTGGTTAGGGTTGGGTTCTTCTAGCTTTAATACAATTGGATAATTAAATTCTTACGGTCGTACCTAGGGTTGATTTCTGGTTAGAACGGTCGTACCTTGATTGTCAAAAAAGTAAGGAAGAATTGGCTGTCAGAACTTGTTGATGGCTATAACCAACCTAGTGGCGAATGAATGAAATATCTTTGCATCGATGATCATTTAATTGAATCGTGCCTGAAAAGTTGATTCTTTGAATAGAATTTTATTAATTGCTATTTTTAGTAAATTGTACTTGTTGAGTTAGCTTTTGAATTTTGTTTATTTTATTTTCATCTTCATTCCCTTAAATATCCCCCAATCTTGTTCTTTTGACTTGGAAAGAAACAACTGTCTATCCGTTCCCTGTGGAATCGACCCTACTTGCCTTTGTATGCAAATTTAATACTTTTATAGATAATTCTGGTATATCGGATCAAGCAAACTCTTTGGGAACATGGTGAATCAAGTAACCCATTGCACACCTAGAGTCCCTGTTCCAGTACTTGGATTTGTTCTATAATTAATTGTGGTGGTAATTAGGACTTTTTAATAATTATTATTGTACAGGCTCGACACCTGTCAATTTTTGACACCGTTGCTGGGGAGCGGTGTTTTGGTTAATTTTGTTTCTTTCTAAGTTGTTTTCTTTAGATTTGTTTGGCATTTTTTTAGTTTATGCCTTGTTCTTCTCGTACAGGCGAATTGATTTTCGACTTGGAAGTAGAGAAGACTGCTCGTCGAACTAGAAAAGAGACCAGATAGCTCAGAGAGGAGCAATCTAGTATTGCATCTCAGGAACTGGATCCAGAGATTGAATCAACAGATTCAAGTAGTGCTAATTCAAGTGACCCACGTCAAGAGGACATCCCTATGGCGAATGCAAGAACACTAACGGAGTTGGCTACTCCGGAATTGATCCAGCAGCCTTTGTGCATTACATTTCCAATTCTAGCTGAGAATACCTCATTCGAACTGAAGTCGAAATTAATTTACCTCTTACCCACGTTCCATGAGCTCTCGGGTGAGGAACCCCATAAACACATCCAAGAGTTCAATATGGTATGCTCCAATATGAAGCTTCTAGGAATTACTGAGAAGTAGATCAAACTTAGAGCCTTCCCTTTCTCCCTCAAGGATGCAACAAAGGATTGGTTGTACTACCTACCTGCAGGTAGTATCACAACATGGGCCCAACTGAAAAAGAAATTTTTGGAAAAATTCTTCCCTACATCCCGGGTTGCAAGTCTAAGAAAAGATATATGCAGCATTAAGCAGTATCCTGGAGAATCCCTATATGACTATTGGGAGAGGTTTAATAAGTTGTGCATTAGATGCCCACAGCATCAAATTAGTGAACAATTATTGATCCAATATTTCTATGAGGACTTCAGTTATCTGACAAGAGTATCATTGATACTGCAAGCGAGGGAGCACTGGCAAATATGACCCTGAGGGAAGCATGGCTGCTTATCGAAGGTATGGCAGAAAATTCTCAACAATTTGCCTTCCATGAGAGTAATCCTACCTGTAGGGTTAACGAGGTAGAGACGTCGTCCATTCAGCAGCAGGTATCAGAGCTAATATCTTTCGTTCGCCAATTAGCTGTGGGAAACGTGCATCAAGCAAAGGTCTATGGAATTTGCGCGAACGTTAGCCACCTCACTGACTCATGCCCTATTTTATAAAAGGATGGGACTGAACAAGTAAACATGACTGGAGGCGTGCCCGCGCCCGTAGGCAGTACGATCCATATTCGAACACGTATAATCCGAGTTGGAAAGACCATCCCAACTTCAGCTATGGGAACAGGCTACAGAGTTCATTCTCAAATCGTCCACCAGGATTTCAGCAATCAGGGCAACCAAAGCCTCAACCTTCGTCCTTTAATTCAGGAAGCTCTTTGGAAGATATTGTCAAGAGCCTGGTCACGAGTACTGCTCAATTTCAACAGGAAACTAGATCGGGCATGAAAAATCTGCAGATTCAAATAAGTCACATGGCAACTGCAATTAATCGTTTAGAGTCCTAAGTTTTTGGAAATTGCCATCGCAACTCAAGGCAAGCCCTAACAATGTAAGTGCCATGACACTGACCAGTGGCAAGGAAGTAGAGGGGCCTAAGGCCACGAACCTAAAGAGTAAAAGTGAAGAAGAGATTGAAAAGGAGATTGAAGAAGAAGAGCGCATTCGCGAAGACCCTAAGGTAAAATTTACTCCTTTAATTCCTATTAAATCTAATTTACCTTCTTTTTCTTGCAGGTTGAAAAAGACAAAGAAGCAAAATAAGGAAAAGGCGATTCTAAAGGTATTTCGAAAGGTGGCAATCAATATTCCTTTGTTGGACGCGATCAAACAAGTGCCAAAATATGCTCAATTCTTGAAAAACTTGCGCGTCAACAAGAAGAAGTTAAGGGGGGATCAACAAATTGTAGTAGGTGAGAACGTTTCAGCGATTTTACAAAGGAAACTACCACCTAAATGTGGAGATTCAGGTATGTTTACTATCCCCTGTAAGATTGGCCATTCTAATATAAAAAATGCCATGCTAGATTTAGGGGTTTCTATTAATGTGATGCCTAAATCAATCTATGATTCCCTAAATTTAGGACCTTTAAAAGAAACAGGGATAATAATTCAATTGGTTGATCGTACATTTGCTTATCCGGATGGGATAGTTGAGGATGTTTTGGTGCAAGTAGATGGATTAATTTTTCCTTTTGATTTTTATGTGCTTTATATGGATGATAGAAGTGCCGCAAATCCATCAACAATTGTATTAGGAAGGCTATTCTTAAGTACTGCCCAGACTAAGATTGATATTAGTAAGGGTACTCTTACGGTGTAATTTGATGGAGAAACAATCCACTTTAATATTTTTGATATAATGAAACATCCTATTAACTCTCATTCTGTGTTTGTTGTTCATGCTACTAATCCCTTTGTGCAAGAATTTTCTGAGTTTGCTTGTAGGAGTAAATTCAAAGTTACTGTGAACAAGTATCATGGAATGATAGCAATTCATGAGGTGAAAATGGGTAAAAAATTAAGGAAAAATGTTGCACTCAATGGCTATTTGGATTCCGGAGGAGGGTCACCGATTATAAGGAAAATTGAATTACATCCAGATTGAAGAGTAATGTATAGTGTCTAGCCAAAAACATTAAAGAAATGTGCTACTTGGAAGGTAATCCAAGGATTTTAATTGTGTTTTATTTCATATTTCTGTGTTCAAGATCAGTGGGTTTAGGTTCCTATTAACAAACAATCTTTATTGTAGGTCATGGGTGTTTCTGTGTAGTTTTATTCTGGGTTGGGGGCACAAATTCGTGGGCAGAAGACTTCATGTTGCAAGGCATGCCCGCGTCTTGTATTCACAACACATGGACATTTGTAAAACTTGGTGATCAGAAAATCTCACCCTCCAAGACGTGCCAAGCCACACAGCAGATTGTGTCAGGCATATTATAGGCAGACGACCTCACCTTCCAAGGCATGCCCATGCCTTCCAACCTTTGCGACAACGAAAGTCAAACGCAACCAGGACCATCTCTAACCCCACTTTTCTACTTTCCTTTCTTCTTATTTTGTCTGATCTTTTCAATTTTCTTTGTCTTAGTTTCTACTTTTCACTTTCCGTTACTTTGTCTTAGTCTCAATTTCTACTTTTTTCCTTTTCCTGTTCATCCGCCGCCGCTCTCTAGCCTGCACCATTGCCGCATCGCCGCCCTTCTCTCTCTTTTCCATCGCGCCGCACATCGCTGCAGCCGCACATCGCTGCCGCCGCACGCCGCTCCATTCTCCCATCGCGCGCCTCATCCTACAGCTTTCTTTGCTCATATTCGATTCCAGCCTCCTTATCCTCCTCCCTCTGAGTGTCTCGCTACACCCTCTCGGTAGTCAGGGAAGTTTCACCCCCTTTCACCTTCCACTTTATTTTGTCTTTGTTACATTAAGGACAATGTAGGTTTTAGATGTGGGGGGATAATTTCTATTATTTCTTTTTGTTTCTATCATTTCTTTTTGTTCAAAAAAAAAGAGGAAAAATGAAACAAACAAAAAATGAAAAAAAATGAAAAACAAAAAGGAAAAAGCGTGTAGTTAGTTCACTTTTGCTAGAGCATTTTGCTATGATGGATTATATAATCAGGGTGCATGGACATGTGGTCATATATGCTAGCTATGCATTTTGATTTTCCTTGGCAATATCGTTGAATGTTGAATATGCTGGACTTGACCCATTCTTGAAACTTTTGGGAGCTTTTGAGCCATGCACGAGCACGTTATTCTTGTTTGCTTCGCTTGTGTTGTTGAGTGGGTATCACACATGGTATTGGCATTCTAGAACTTACTATTTCATACACGTCGAGGCCACATTTTGTTGAACTGGATGCATTTGAAATGATAAGGGCATTTAGGATTTAACCTTCTTTAACTTTCTACAAATCATGTCTTCATCTTATCTCCCAATAATGAACCAATTTGAGCTTTTATCCTTCTATTTTGTTTGTTAGCCGTGTTTGATAATTCAGGACCTTTTTAGACTTGTTTAACCTTGTGTCGTTAAGAGATGTCTGAATTTTATTGCTTGTGCAAGGCAAATAAATCTAGGGTCGCAAGTGTTGTTGGAATAGAAGCTGTATGGTGCTGGTTCTGTGCATTTGAGATCGAAAGAAAAAGAAAAAAGAAAGAGAAAAAAGGGGGGGGAAATTGTCGATAGACCGGTGAACAGAAGACTCTGGCTTACAGGGCGTGCCCACGCCTTGCAAGACGCCCTTCATTAAAAAAAAAGAAGAAAAAAAGAAAAAAAAGAGAGAAAGAGAAAATACAAAAAGAGTTCCAACACTTGTACAATGGGTATAGCAAATGGAAATGCTTTGCTTGTGGACTTTCTCCGGTAAAGCGTTGTGGTTATGTAGTGGGTATCAGACATTCTTTTAACACATTACACCATATCTTTACCTTCTTATCCCGTCTTTTACCTCAGCCCCGTTACAACCTTATTAAAATTCCTTTGATTTGTGCATTTAGTTCACTTTTGAGTGGTAGAGATATGATAAATGTGCAAGTCTATGGTAATGCTATTCCATGATGTTGATTTGAGCATTCCTAGAATCTATATATCTTCTTGAAAGTGATGAGTATTACTGCTCATATTCTTCAGATAACCACCTGTCTGGTGTGTTCTAATGTTGGCGACATTGTCAGGAATTCGGAATGCTTGTGTTAGTGTAGATCACTACATAACCGTTGCTATTTTGATTGTACTTCTGAGTTTCGCAATGCTTGAGGACAAGTATTGTCTAGGTGTGGGGGGATTTGATAGAGCAATTATTGGGCATATTTTGCACTGTTATTCTATCCTAATTTTGGCTACTTACTATATTAAGTATTGAGATTTTGCTCATATTTTATATTTGTATAAATTGTAGGTGATTGGTGTTAAAAGTGAACTCTTAAGGCAAATTTCCAGAAAACCCTTTATTTTATGGCGTGCCCACGCCAGAAACTGAAGAGATCAACGAACCCCGCGGGATTGGTAAAAGGAGTAGGCAATTAGGAAATCAGATTCACGTGGGCCGCGGAGTTGCAGGGGATTAAAACTCCTAGAGAAAGTTTTGCCCTTTTGACGTTTTTCCTTCTGAGGGCGGCGGCCAATAGAAACGAAACCAGATTCATGTCATATAAGGAGATTAGCTTTTGCTTTGCTCTGGGATGCTTTTTCATTTCTTTTCGGCGGCTATTGTGAGTGAATTGGCTAAAAAGCCAGATTCACGTGGGACTGATTAGCTTAGCTTTTAGTTTTCCTTGTCAGACGATTTACTCTCTACTTTTTAGATTTTGTACAATTTTGGCTAGACTTTTGTTTTTACATTTGTGGCTCCAGTACGAACACAAAACCCACGAGGAAAAGAAAGCCTTTTCGTCTGTTCTATTGTTAATTCATCTTTCCCAATTCTTTGGCAATTGTGTAAATGGAATTAATTAAACCACGTGAGATTGATATGATGAGGAGCGGCTAGATTTCTCCTCTACCCAAAGGTCGACGCGAAGGCGCAGTCCATAACATCTGTGAGATCTAATCGAACTTTCACTATTTCTTCCAATTTGTTACTATTCATGCATTTCCTGAATTAATTATTCATGGTTATTTTATTAATTGAGTATCAACGGCCGGATATTTAATTTAATCTAATAGCCTACTGTCACGTTACTTAAATTGAATCCGTAATCGTTCGTTTAGTTGACAACTAGTGACAACTACCATAATTGGATTTGTGTTGGGAAAACGTAAGATCTAGTTTAAATAAACCCTTTTAGTGTGTTTATTGGTTAGGATTGAGTTCTTCTAGTTTTAATGCAATTGGATAATTAAATTCTTACGGTTGTACCTAGGGTTGTTTTCTGGTTAGAACGGTCGTACCTTGGCTGTTGAAAAGTTAAGGAAGAATTGGCTGTCAGAACTTGTTGATGGCTATAATCAACCTAGTGGTGAATGAATGAAATATCTTTGCATCGATAATCATTTAATTGGACCGTGCCTGAAAAATTGATCCTTTGGATGGAATTTTATTAATTGCTATTTTTAGTAAATTGTACTTGTTGAGTTATCCTTTGAATTTTGTTTATTTTATTTTCATCTCCATTCCCTTAAATATCCCCCAATCTTGTTCTTTTGACTTGGAAAGAAACAACTGCCTATCCGTTTTCTGTAGAATCGACCCTACTTACCATTGTATGCAAATTTAATACTTTTATAGACAATTCTGGTATATCGGATCAAGCAAACTCTTTGGGAATAGGATGAATCAAGTAACCCATTGCACACCTAGAGTCCCTGTTCCAGTACTTAGATTTGTTCTATAATTAATTGTGGTGGTAATTAGGACTTTTTAGTAATTATTATTGCACAGGCTCGACACATGTCATTTAAATTTAAGTCATTGGCTTCTACAGTTCTGGTAGTTGGAAGGGAGGAGGGAGTTGTAAGGTGCAATGGAGAGCTATCTAGAAGATGATCTGATAGTCAGTGGATGTAGAAACTTGATGGCAAAAACCTCTTAAAATTTCTGTCTTGTGCCGTTTAAAATGATTTGAATTAGTTAGAAAGCAAGAAACAGGTTTTGTTGCTAAACTGGCATTGCTGAAATGGTTTTTCATGTCTTTTTGTAGTCTTTATTGCTCAAAATTGTAAAGAAGATGATGAAAGCCATCTGCACCTATTTGAATTGAAGATTTACTTCACCTACTATGTGTTTTCTAGTCTAATATGTTCTCTCAGTTCTTTTCCAACACTTGAACCATGAGATTTAAAAGAAGTTTGGAAACACCCAAAGAACTGGTCCTATATTTTGATGATAAAACCCAAGAGCAGATGCTCCAATTTAGCTTATCTTAGCTTTGTGATGTCCCAAACAATATTACCGTTTTGCCTAATTCAAGATAATTGTCGACTTTTGTCTTCTGTTCCATTGCCTGGCAAAGCTGAAACCAGCATATATGTAGAATTTATTATCTTTTTGCAGGTCATCCAATGTAAGGATCGAAGACAACCTAAGAGGGGGGGTGAATTAGGCTTTCAAAGAACTGCTAAGATATAGTCCACTTTTTTCACAGATTACCTTTCTTTTTTCAAATACCTCCCAATGAACGAGATAACACAAGAGCACAGATATTCGTAAGATGAAGAGAAGAATAGTTTATGTAGAAAAGCAGTAAATGAAAGTAAAGAAACAAACCAGGCTTCAAACACAACTGAGGTTTGAACACCACATTTATATACCAAGTTACTTCAAGTTGAACAAACTTGCAACCAATCTTTTGTGTACAAGGAAGGGATCACTTCCTTCTTGCCCCAAACCACACTTGGTCAAGCAAAGAAGTTTTACAAACACTCGTAAACCCTCACTATGCTACACTATTGAAGAAGCTGTGTCACACTTGAAAAACTACACGAAGATTGCACAAACAAAGAGTACAAATGTTCCTTTTGAGTATTCTAGCACTTGAATCACTCACAATCTGATGTAGTCTTGTTGTACAAAGTTATCTTGAAGTGGTTGACTTTGTTCTATTTATAGGAGACCAGAGAATTCTTCAATTAATGTTGTCAACGGGTAGAAGGCAACTGAAGAGTCAACTAGCCGTTGGTGCTGTCGGACGTCCGATACTTGGTTTTTATGCGTCCGAGGGTAGGATACATTCTTGGACTTTCTTCTTCAATTCCTTCGGACGGCCGATGCATCCTGAGTGATTCGTCCGAAGAGCAGCAATACTTGTCGGACGTCCGATACACAGTTGTTGAGCGTCCGATCCTGATCAGTAGACAAGTAACTCCTGGCTTGTCTTCTTCGGATGTCCGAGTCTGAATTCTTTATTCGTCCGAAGATACTCAAAGAATGTCGGACGTCCGATACTCTCCTTTTGTGCGTCCGACATCATCCTCAGCAAACTTCATTCTTTTTGATCTTTTTTTTCTACTTTAAATCCACAGACCTGTTTGGTTCATTTCTGAAAAGGATCTCTATAAAAGGTATTAGAAGCATCCAATTGTTTTGTAATCATCAAAAGATATGAGTTGAGATAAACATCCAAGAAAGAGCATGTGACAGCCCCACTTTCCCCTAAGGCGAACCAAAGGGGTTAGCGGACTGCCTGCCCAGCTCTCGCCAGGACTACGGTACAGTTTACATCGTTCTATAACGTTCCGGAACTCACCAATCACGCAAACAAGTCAAAATCACAAAATAAAAAAATGAAACTTTTGCGCCGAAGATGAATAGTGCAGGACACGTCAGAATCCGGCCGGAATCTGGCCGGATTAGCGGCCGGATTCTCGGCCGGATACAAGGCCGAGAGCAATCCAAAATTTTTCCAAAATCCTTCCCAATCCGGCCGGCAATCCGGCCAGTTTCTGGCCGGATTCCTGGCCGGATTCAGTCCAGTGTCTTTTCGTTCAAAATTTTCCTTTTGCCGTTTGAAAGCTAAATCGATTCAAAGTTCATCCAAACATCAACCAAGCATATATATACATTGAAATTCAACTTCTACAACCATAGTGTCATGCCAAAAACCATCTATCATGAATATACATACTCGGTTTGCCAATCAAAGAAAATGAACCCAATACACAATAGGGTTTCATTCGACAAGCTAAACAAATGCCATTTACACTAGCTCAACTTGGCAATTGACTATCCAAATCAGTCCCAAAAGTAATTATATCCCTGTAAGGAAAACAAATGGAACGGGATGAGCTAAAGCCCAGTGAGTTACTACCACGTAAGCAACTAAGAGCATATAGCATAACCTTTCATTTCAAGTACACAATTAAGGAATGAAACACATCGATAAAAGGATACGGACGGCTCTCAAGAGCCCATTTCCACGCTTCCATTCTTGATCCAACCTCATTGACCCTCCGTCAATGTTGAAGAGTAACCAACCGTAGACTCCTCTTCTCTCCCATTCCTTCCACCAAACATCCCCCTACCGGGCCCGCACTCCAAACACTTGCACTGTGGTATTACTCGAGTATACCGGAATCAAGAGTCTCTCATACTACAAGATTCCTTATAACTTTACCCAAGGCTCATTAATTGTCACGACCAAACCCTTGTCGGCTCGATTCAATCAACTACCAATGGGGTTGAGCTCAATGATAACATTTGTAGTCGTTGGATACTTGTCCAATCGATACCAAGTCATGTATTTCATTCCATATATCAGTTCATATAACTTTCCATTAACTTTCCAATAACTTTTCAATAACATGTGAAACAATAAGTGAGAGTGATAAAGTACACTCTCACATCAATCCATTAACATACAACATCTCAAGTTCAAATATCAAAGCCATATAATAGCACATAAGTGAGTAGTACACTCACCAATCAATTAAGTGCTATTTCATGCACTTCCGTCAGGAGAATGTCGTGAGCTATCGTCACGCCCTAGAACATGTAAACAAATACCATAAGACTCGATAACGAGTCATAAAGTCAAACCAATTATCGCCCAATAGGGTTTCATGCATGGAAATTCAAGGGTTAAATACTTAACCTTTACTCAAGTCGAGAATATAGTTTTCTAAATCTCGAGTATAAATTCGGGCAGCATGCCCTTTGTGTTTACCAAATTTTCCAGCCATAAGGCTTCATTATTTTTCTTCAATCACAACCCAACAACACACATATAAGCATCTCATGTCAAGAGCCGTTCCATAGCTCACAATATCATAAAACAAGAAACCATACCGAGCCATAAACAACACCAATTCACAACCCCAATAGGGTTTTATAAACATATACAAGCATGAAAGCAAACCAGAAATTAAGAAAGGCTTTAATGTTGGCCTTGATAAGAAAACCGGTTTTGACGTCATAATGCGGTAATGGCACAACTCTCACTACAATTATCGGTTGGGGGTGTAAGACCCACCGTTTCGAAGCTATGAAACAGGGCTACAACAATTTAGAAGGCCTCTCAGTCCAAATCCTAGCACAACTAGGTCAAAAGTGCCAAATACCAAACCAGAATTACCAAAACAGATTTGCAAAACACACAAAACTGTAATACGTCAATCTCAGCCTACACAGGTCCAAATGCCGAAATTCCAAAGGCATAAGTTAGCTAAGACATCCAGCTACATTTCCTCAGAAGACACCAACTTCAAAATCCAAACCAATTCCAGTCAAAACAGGCAATTACTATCGCAGTTCGGACATTCTGTGCACCAAAAACAGCAACAGTAAAAACGGCATAACTCACTCTACACTAGTCCAATTGACCTGAAATTTTGCAGGCACACTAAACTCATCAATACCTACAACTTTCATGTTTTGAGCAAAGTCCAATTCGGCCTCTAGCTATGACCTAAAATTTCGGACAGAATAGGGGTTCAAGAACCCTAACTTTTCACATTTCATTCCAAATCCAAAATTGATTGCATTTAACAACAATTCACACCTACTAGAGCCAAAGCCCCTTATTACCAAGCATCATACTAGTCCACAACATCAAAATCATATGAAACCAGAAAATTCCTCATAAAATGGAAAACTTCACCAAATCAAGCCAAACCAAGAAATAAATCATATAATCCAACACTCAAGCCACTTCTAAGCATAATATAACCATCATTAGGTGTAGTAGGGTGTTCAAGCATCACTTACCAAGAAATTAAGAGAGATAGAGAGGTTGGCCACCTTAGAGCTTCAAAACAACTTCACTAATACACTTACAAGCACTAGAAGGAAAGATTTTATGGAGTGAAATCTAGTGTAGGCTTTTGTTCTTGCAAGATTGAGTGAAATGGAAGCTTGAGAGTTGAAGAAATTTCCTTTCTTCTTGAGCTTAGAGAGCCGGCCACCAAGGAGAGAAAAATGGTGAATTTTGTGAATTTTTGAGATATTTATTTAATTGGGTTAATTGGGTCAAAAGTCAAAAAAAATGTCAAAAGGTGAATAGTGTTTCTTATGTCAAATCCAATGGCTAGGTGACACTTGTCACCACCATAAATGCATTCTTATCTTTCTTTTCTCTCTCACATCAATCACTTCACACACACTACTTATCTCTTCACACCCGATAAATTTTTCACAGTATCCGAAACTTAACCTTATTGGCCGAATTTTTCCGAACTTTTCGCACTAGTGGGTCCCACATCCAATATATATTCTTAATTTTCTAAAAATTCACCAATGCTAGAAAAATCATCTTAAAACTATAATTACTCATAAAATCCACTAAGAAAATAGTTCTAAGCCAGAAAATGCAGAAAACATGCAATTAAGGGGAAATAAACCCTAGGAAAATAATTAGGGTTTTACGGGTTCTCACACTCTCCCCCCCTTAAAAGAATTTCGTCCTCGAAATTTTCCTTCAAATTTAAAGTAACCAATGGCCTGTACCTTCTCCGTCTTCAGAGTCAGAAGAAACGAGGTTCTTCATTCCAGTCCCTTCTCCACTTGACGGTGCAGGGTCGGTCTGGGTTGGTTGTTGAGTTCTTTTCTTTTTCCGCACTTTAATCGGGCAATATGCAATTCGATGCTCGATGCTCCCACAGCGCAGACATCTCCTCCCCTTTCTCCAACAATCATTCTCAGTGTGATTGGCCTTTCCGCAATAGTCACAAGTCAAGTGGAAAGTCATCTTTTTGCTTTTCGGAGAAATCTCCCCCTGTCTGGTTTGGCTTTCATTGACAAATCTTTTATCTACCGCCCCCATTATCCATGGCGGCCCGAATAACTGGTTCACTTTCTGTACTTTAGAAGGTGTCATTGCTTCGCTAGGTTCCTTACTCACGCTACCCACTGCACCTCTTTTCCGTATTTGGGAAACTTTCACTTGCACCTTTGCATTCTTGATGCATTGAGCCTTTTCCAGGGCCTCCTCGGAAATCCCTTCATATTTCCTTTTTAGCTCTAAGTTTTTGTGCAGGAGCTCAATTTTCTCTGTATACTCGTGCTTCCAGCGCCCTTCCCAGTATGCGACTAGGTTCTTTTGGACTTCTATTTCGTCTCGAAGACCCCCGATTTCATTATACATCTCAACCCTACGTGCCATTTTACAGAGTTGCTGGTCCTCAGATGGTAGCCTGTCGGCAAAACAATGGGTCATAAGAAAGTCTTGATTACAAGTAGCACTCTTGGTCCATGTTCGGTTCAGGTGTTGTTTCCTCCCTTTCTTCTCTTTGACTCTTGGTCTCGTTTTGTGTCACTGCTATGACCATGTCCGCGGGTTTTTTTTTTTTTTTTTCCAAAAGGGTACTTCCATGCATGAATGCAATAAATTGACTAACATAACAAAATCTATCATACCAATAACATATCGCATATAACACGTTATATTAAAAGACGGATAAGCAGGTAAGCAAATATAGACTTAGTCATATACAGTCGAAAAGTCATCCCAGTACCAGCCCGTCTGGTCTCTCACGTCACTTACTATCCAAACTAGATGTCCATTGATCTCTTGTGCTCATTTTAGTCAGACAAAGCCTGTTCACGTTTCCAAAATACAAGGCTTGTTTCCAAAACACAGGGTTCAAATACCTAGTAGCTTGCATCACCTCAATTCTGGGGTACTCGGGCACGAGAATCCGAAATAAGATAGTTCACATCTCGAGCTGGCCAGTCCCAAGAGTAAACCATCTACAAATCAAAATTCCTGTCCGACATACTTATCTAGGGTCCTTAAATACCATGAGAAAGATTAAAGACCTATAACACTTCAAGGTTCATAACTTATGCTCAAACGAGCACTTAAACATATTCATGAAATTAGGACCACAACACCACTTGGCCCAGTCTCACTTCGCGCAGAGACCACGCGACGTGGCTCTGATACCACCTGTGACAGCCCCACTTTCCCCTAAGGCGAACCAAAGGGGTTAGCGGACTGCCTGCCCAGCTCTCGCCAGGACTACGGTACAGTTTACATCGTTCTATAACGTTCCGGAACTCACCAATCACGCAAACAAGTCAAAATCACAAAATAAAAAAATGAAACTTTTGCGCCGAAGATGAATAGTGCAGGACACGTCAGAATCCGGCCGGAATCTGGCCGGATTAGCGGCCGGATTCTCGGCCGGATACAAGGCCGAGAGCAATCCAAAATTTTTCCAAAATCCTTCCCAATCCGGCCGGCAATCCGGCCAGTTTCTGGCCGGATTCCTGGCCGGATTCAGTCCAGTGTCTTTTCGTTCAAAATTTTCCTTTTGCCGTTTGAAAGCTAAATCGATTCAAAGTTCATCCAAACATCAACCAAGCATATATATACATTGAAATTCAACTTCTACAACCATAGTGTCATGCCAAAAACCATCTATCATGAATATACATACTCGGTTTGCCAATCAAAGAAAATGAACCCAATACACAATAGGGTTTCATTCGACAAGCTAAACAAATGCCATTTACACTAGCTCAACTTGGCAATTGACTATCCAAATCAGTCCCAAAAGTAATTATATCCCTGTAAGGAAAACAAATGGAACGGGATGAGCTAAAGCCCAGTGAGTTACTACCACGTAAGCAACTAAGAGCATATAGCATAACCTTTCATTTCAAGTACACAATTAAGGAATGAAACACATCGATAAAAGGATACGGACGGCTCTCAAGAGCCCATTTCCACGCTTCCATTCTTGATCCAACCTCATTGACCCTCCGTCAATGTTGAAGAGTAACCAACCGTAGACTCCTCTTCTCTCCCATTCCTTCCACCAAACATCCCCCTACCGGGCCCGCACTCCAAACACTTGCACTGTGGTATTACTCGAGTATACCGGAATCAAGAGTCTCTCATACTACAAGATTCCTTATAACTTTACCCAAGGCTCATTAATTGTCACGACCAAACCCTTGTCGGCTCGATTCAATCAACTACCAATGGGGTTGAGCTCAATGATAACATTTGTAGTCGTTGGATACTTGTCCAATCGATACCAAGTCATGTATTTCATTCCATATATCAGTTCATATAACTTTCCAATAACTTTCCAATAACTTTTCAATAACATGTGAAACAATAAGTGAGAGTGATAAAGTACACTCTCACATCAATCCATTAACATACAACATCTCAAGTTCAAATATCAAAGCCATATAATAGCACATAAGTGAGTAGTACACTCACCAATCAATTAAGTGCTATTTCATGCACTTCCGTCAGGAGAATGTCGTGAGCTATCGTCACGCCCTAGAACATGTAAACAAATACCATAAGACTCGATAACGAGTCATAAAGTCAAACCAATTATCGCCCAATAGGGTTTCATGCATGGAAATTCAAGGGTTAAATACTTAACCTTTACTCAAGTCGAGAATATAGTTTTCTAAATCTCGAGTATAAATTCGGGCAGCATGCCCTTTGTGTTTACCAAATTTTCCAGCCATAAGGCTTCATTATTTTTCTTCAATCACAACCCAACAACACACATATAAGCATCTCATGTCAAGAGCCGTTCCATAGCTCACAATATCATAAAACAAGAAACCATACCGAGCCATAAACAACACCAATTCACAACCCCAATAGGGTTTTATAAACATATACAAGCATGAAAGCAAACCAGAAATTAAGAAAGGCTTTAATGTTGGCCTTGATAAGAAAACCGGTTTTGACGTCATAATGCGGTAATGGCACAACTCTCACTACAATTATCGGTTGGGGGTGTAAGACCCACCGTTTCGAAGCTATGAAACAGGGCTACAACAATTTAGAAGGCCTCTCAGTCCAAATCCTAGCACAACTAGGTCAAAAGTGCCAAATACCAAACCAGAATTACCAAAACAGATTTGCAAAACACACAAAACTGTAATACGTCAATCTCAGCCTACACAGGTCCAAATGCCGAAATTCCAAAGGCATAAGTTAGCTAAGACATCCAGCTACATTTCCTCAGAAGACACCAACTTCAAAATCCAAACCAATTCCAGTCAAAACAGGCAATTACTATCGCAGTTCGGACATTCTGTGCACCAAAAACAGCAACCGTAAAAACGGCATAACTCACTCTACACTAGTCCAATTGACCTGAAATTTTGCAGGCACACTAAACTCATCAATACCTACAACTTTCATGTTTTGAGCAAAGTCCAATTCGGCCTCTAGCTATGACCTAAAATTTCGGACAGAATAGGGGTTCAAGAACCCTAACTTTTCACATTTCATTCCAAATCCAAAATTGATTGCATTTAACAACAATTCACACCTACTAGAGCCAAAGCCCCTTATTACCAAGCATCATACTAGTCCACAACATCAAAATCATATGAAACCAGAAAATTCCTCATAAAATGGAAAACTTCACCAAATCAAGCCAAACCAAGAAATAAATCATATAATCCAACACTCAAGCCACTTCTAAGCATAATATAACCATCATTAGGTGTAGTAGGGTGTTCAAGCATCACTTACCAAGAAATTAAGAGAGATAGAGAGGTTGGCCACCTTAGAGCTTCAAAACAACTTCACTAATACACTTACAAGCACTAGAAGGAAAGATTTTATGGAGTGAAATCTAGTGTAGGCTTTTGTTCTTGCAAGATTGAGTGAAATGGAAGCTTGAGAGTTGAAGAAATTTCCTTTCTTCTTGAGCTTAGAGAGCCGGCCACCAAGGAGAGAAAAATGGTGAATTTTGTGAATTTTTGAGATATTTATTTAATTGGGTTAATTGGGTCAAAAGTCAAAAAAAATGTCAAAAGGTGAATAGTGTTTCTTATGTCAAATCCAATGGCTAGGTGACACTTGTCACCACCATAAATGCATTCTTATCTTTCTTTTCTCTCTCACATCAATCACTTCACACACACTACTTATCTCTTCACACCCGATAAATTTTTCACAGTATCCGAAACTTAACCTTATTGGCCGAATTTTTCCGAACTTTTCGCACTAGTGGGTCCCACATCCAATATATATTCTTAATTTTCTAAAAATTCACCAATGCTAGAAAAATCATCTTAAAACTATAATCACTCATAAAATCCACTAAGAAAATAGTTCTAAGCCAGAAAATGCAGAAAACATGCAATTAAGGGGAAATAAACCCTAGGAAAATAATTAGGGTTTTACGGGTTCTCACAGAGCATCTGAGGTTTAAACAAATATTGAAACTTGACTAGAAAGTTTTTTTGGCTGTAACTGTCAGGTATAGATGCTCCAAATTCTCTAGTTTTTTGTTCTACGAGTTTTTCTTTTCCTTTTTTTTTGGTTGACTCAAACACCTAATGCAGCAGAGTAATATAGAACCTCAAAGTACTATGCATTGATAACTGATAGTCTTCTTGCATTATTGGCCCGTAGCTAATGCCTCAACCGGGGAAGTGATAGGATGCTGGCAAATATCACAAATTGAATCTTTCCAATGGATGGATCATCCGATGTTATATCACTCATGGGAGACTTTGCACGATTATCTTTGTTAAAGTGGCTTTGTTTGTGAAACCCACGTTTTTTTGGCCCCTATTTTTATTATTTTATTTTTTCAATTAATTAAAAAGGTAAAATTACTATAGTAAAAAGGAAAAAAAATGAATAAGATAAAATAACTATAGGATGGGATAAGGGTTCCTAGTAAACTAAAACTCTTATCTACACCACCTACTAGTGGGTAGTGCTAGGGTTTAGGATTTTATTGAAACTCAAGAAAGGAAAATAACACATCCCTACCTTTCTTTTGTCTGCCTCCCCTAGAGCAAGAGCTGTCAGAGAGTAGAGAAAAAGAAGCAGGCGTCACCGTCAATCAATCAAACGACTAGGCACCCAAACCTATAAGTCCCAAATTCATGCAAAACTTCTCTTTTTAGTTCTATTAGTTGCATTAATGGTCCTAGAGATTTTATGGATATATAGTATTGTTACCAAATTGATATATACGTTTCTATAAGAGATTTAGGAGGATTCATGTTTGGATTAGTAGGAATAGGATAATAGATTATAATCTTGGGATGAATAGGTTACCCAATTCTGTTAAAGGAAAAAAAATGAAGAAGGAGGGAAGAGCAGCGGCAGCTCTGTTGTTGCCGCAGTGCAATAGAGAAAAAAAAAAAAGAAAACAAGGGGGAAAAGTGGGGGCAGCCGCCATCCCTAGCGGCAGAGAAAGAATTTGCAAAGGAACCCAAGACCGAAGCAAAAAATAAAAAAATTTGAAGAGGATGTCGCCAGCACTTGCTGGCGACAATAAATAAAAGCCATGGTTAGCCTTTGGCCAACCAATGGAAGCAAAAGGTCGCCAGACTTGCTGGCGACCATGGTCAGGCAACTGGTTGGCCTTTTGGCCAACCATGGGTTTAACCTGAGGACGGAGAAAGTTGGCAAATTATACAGGGACCAAAATATAATATAAAATATAGTAAATGTCTAATAAAATAAATTTTAAAATTATAAATTATAGTTTATTGTTTATCGTGGGTATTAAAAATTCAAGACCCAATTTAAAATAATTAAGGCCAACCATGGGTTTAACGTAAGGACGGAGAAAGTTGGCAAATTATACAGGGACCAAAATATAATATAAAATGTAGTAAATGTCTAATAAATAAATTTTAAAATTATAAATTATAGTTTATCATGGGTATTAAAACTTCAGGACCCAATTTAAAATAATTGTTAGAATTGAAAGGTTAGTCATGTAAAATTATACTTAGTTAATTACGTATAGGATACTTAAATGGAAATCTAAAAACATTGTGATTTAGTTGTATTAAGCCAAATTGGACAAGGAAAGATAAGTTTTAAATGGTTAAACGAAATGCTTAAAATAATAATAATGATAATAATGCTGATAATAATACTAAAAATAACACTAATGATAATAATCCTAGTAGTAAATAATAATGTGGACGATAACACTAATAATAACGATAGCAATAATGATGAATAATTATAAATTATAAATATGTATAATAAGATAATAGTCAAGATAATAAACCTGATTGGGAATAATTATTTTCTGTTAGATGATAAGACTTTACAAAGAGGTGAACTTTCCAAATTAAGAAACTTTCTAAAAATAGAAACTTTCCAATTTAGGAAACTTTCCAAATATAGAAATCATCCAATTTTGGAAAATGCTACTAGAGTTCATATAATGATTTAGACACGAATCTTTGACGTACTCAGAGATTGTATATTTATGCATATATAGGAAGTAACAACTAATTAGGGAACCTATGCATTTGATAGGTATGATACAAGGACCTAAGGTAGTTCCACTCGAGCAGCCAAACAGAGGTAGGTGGTACTTACCCTTCTGAGATTTCAAATGTGTAAAGTGAAATTCTTGTTTTCAATCCTATTTTGTTGTGTTGACTCGAAAGGTGTTTGATTAAATGCTTTGCTTGGATATTTATGAAAGTTATATTTTGCTATACAAAAATGGACCATGTGACTTATTTGAAATGTTTCTTATATACAAAATGAGCTGAATCTTTTATGAAAGCAACGATTTATGTATACGATATATGAAATGAATTTTGACAAGTAAAACTCAGAGCAGTCATGGAATAGACGGTAGGGGTTATAGTCCTGTCTAATCACCATGGTAGCCTGGTATAAAGTCCGACCGATTGGTGAGGTCATGGTTGCCTGGTATAAAGCCCAACCGATTAACCAATTGATAAAGTCATAGTAGTCTGGTATAAAGCCCAGCCGATTGACCGATTGACAAAGTCGTGGTAGCCTGGTATAAAGCCCAGTCGATTGACAAGGTCAGGGTAGTCTGGTAGAAAGTCCGGCCGATTGACCCATGTATGAAATGAGACCAATCGGTAGTCATGAAACCTATTGGTCGCCCACCTAGAAGGGGTAAAATGTCTAGGCTGAGAACTCATTAGCCGGTCATTGCATGTACTTGTTATGAGCTGAACTGAAAGAAGGTTTATGAACGGATACGGAATGATTTATGAACTGTTTTGAAATGATCTATGAACGGATATGCGATGTTTTATGGGATGATTCATGAATGGATATGAAGAGACTTATAAATTGTTGCAAAGTGATTTATGACATTGCGATTTCTCATGTATGGTTGTCAATAAAGTGCTTTTAAATTTCTTGTCATTCTTTAATACTGATTGTTTTATAAATGACGTTACTTTCAAAATTATGGAGGTGATCGATGAGCAAATGATTTGATTTGTACTTATGTATATATTTATAAAGTTACGAGTACATGGTCCAACAGAGGGGTAAATACTACATACTGAGCAATTTGTCGCTCAACCCACTGCTTACCATATTTGCAGATTCTGAAGAGTATGAGTTGGTACATAGAAGACCCTGAGGATGACTTTTATTAGTTTTAGATGAATAGATGTTGGCGGGCTAGCTACTTCTAGTTGTTAGTCTTATTTACTTTGGTTTCCACTGTTTCAATCAGAGAATAAATGTACGGATGTCTTGAATATTCGTAGACTTTCTTTTACATGTAATTCGTATCACACTTTATTTAGTTGAATTATTTAGTGCTGTTAAGGTTAAATTAGTTAATGTAGCCTTGTATTCTTGAGTGAGACTTTGGAGTACAGCGGATGTCATATGACGGGCACGTGTGGGCTTGGGTCGTGACATTTTTAGTGGTGTCAGAGCCTAGGTTATATGGTCCGGAAGTATGTGAAATGGTTTTTGAGGTATTAGGGGTTTTGAGAATTGAAATGAGATGAAAAGAAAAAGAGGATTAAAAGAAATAAGAGATTCATGTGATTTTTAATGTTATCAAAGTTTAGATTATGTGATCTAGATGTATGTTGAATGATATTTGTAATATTAGTGATTTTAGAAAATGGGAATGAAGTTGGATAGAATATTGTGAAATAAGAGATTTTCATAATATTTAATGATAACGGAGTTTGAGGTACAATTTACTCTTTAGATGAAGTATACCCTAGGAAATGATCAATTGTGACTAAATAAATAGGCTTGAAAATTTGCATGTGTGAATAGTTGAAATGGTACAATCGGTGTTTATGATGTCCTTTTATTGGATGTAATTTTGGTAGTACACTCTATGTTTAAGATGTCGGACGTGTAGGAAATATTATGTGTATTTTAAATATTATCTATTGGAAATTAAAAGGAGATGGAAAAATAAATCAAAAGAAATAAGAGATTGCTGTAATTTTTTTAGTTGTATCAGAGCTTAGGTTTTATAATCTGGCAGTGTGAGAAATGATGCTTGAATATTAATGATTTTGGAAATAGAAAGGAGATACCAAACGATCAAGAGATTCCTATGATATTTAGTGGTATTATAGCTCAAGTTGTAATAGGTGGAAGTAGGTATAAAGATACTGAAGATATTTGTGATTTTGAGAATTGGAATGAAATAATTAAGGGATTAAAAGAAAATAAGTGACTTCATAACATTTAATGGTATTAGAATTTTAGGTTATGAATTTACTGGAATGACCTCAGGTATTAAGATGATGATTACTTTTAGTAAGTAAGTGGTGACTATATATATATGTTAAGTTGAAAAGGTAACCAAGCCCACCTATCAGATATGATTGACACTTACAAAAAAAAAAGAATAATAATAATAAAAGGGTATTTAGGGTGTTCTTTTTGTAAGTTTTGATCTCTATAGTGCATTTCAAGTTTATCATTTAGGATGTCAGATCTATGGATAATCTTATGTCTAATTGAAGTCTAGTATAGAGAAAACTGAAAATATTGAGGAAATTAGAGTATACAACGAAAGTATGAATGATCAACAATATGATGTCATCGAACGCAAGCAATACACGTTGGATCTTGGAATTTTGCTGACTTATTTTGATGTTTACGATAATTAGATCTAATGCTTAAGACATTTATTAAACTAGCTGATATTATTAGTTTTGGTATTATTACATCATGATCAGGCAATAAATATTTTATAAATTTCTTACAATATATAACTTTACATACTTTTTACCTAAAAAAAATGAATAAATGGTGAAACCAAAATTTTATTTGCACAAATAGTTTTTAATCAGAATTTTTAAATATGTACCTTTACCTTACAGTTGCTTGGTAAATATAGTTTCTAAATATATATGTATATATCTATATAAAAAAAAAGAATAACTACATTTAATAATTATATCCTACAATCTTGTGCAAAATATATATATATTTTTATACTCACCCATTCTCAAAAGAGTTTTAGATAAAAGTATTCTACAAAAAAAAAATATTTTTTTCCCTTATCGTATAGAAAAATCTAACAATAATTCTTGATAAATTCTCTTTGTACTCTAAATTCTAATGCTGTAAGAAGTATAGTTAGTTGACTTATGTATTTCAAACACTTTCAGTTTCTAAACTTGTATGAGTTCGAAATTCTATACATAGATAAATATTTTACCAAAGTTATGATAAAGTTATTATATTCAAATATGAGAATTTGACAATAATTTTTGTATAAATTTTTCTAAATTTTTGTATGATCAAGAAGTTTGTGAAACGATATTTGAGCTATTAATGTTTTCAAAAATTGAATTGAGTTAGGTTTAAAAAATGACCAAAGGAAATAAGATTCCTATAACATCTAATGGCATAACAACTCAGGTTATAGGATCTGGAAATAAGTGTGATACTATTTGAGATATTATTGATCGTTTTGGAATTTGAAATGAGATAGATATGAGATTTGAGGGAAATAAGGGGTTTTCATTACCAATTACAAACACAGTGAGCAGGAACCCATATGTCGAGATAAGGATTATTTTGTGATAGTGGATAAGTAAGTTGTGATAAAATGTGTGACAAAAGAAGAAATGGTACTGTTAGAGTCTCTGGTATCTTTTCTATAGGTTGATAGTTATAGAGCATTATAAGTCGATATTTAGAATGTCGGATTTGTGAGAGATATTATGTTCATCTGAGCTATATAAATATGAAGATGGAAGGTATTGAGTAAAATAAGAGTGCACAGCAGAAGCTTGATGGAATTAAATAAGGGAATCCGATTTAGACATTGTAAGAATAATTCCCAAGGTGAATTGCAAGAACATCGGAAATTTTGTTAACTTATTTTGATGTGTTGGCCTAATCAGCAACATCCCTCAGATCCCGACTCGAAGGGACTAACCGCCCAACCCGTGGCACCTAGGGGTGCAGCCCCTCATGCTGGCCGAGCGTGGTACGGTGCTTTGCGCTGCCATTGTGGTTAAGGAAATAAAGTTGCGCCTTCGCTAAAAGCTATAGCTTTTGGTGCAATGGTAAGCGCTTGATCCTGACAAGTGGTATCAGAGCGAGGTCGCGGGTTCGAGTCTCCCTGGCTGTTGCTGAGGGAGGGATTGTTGGCCTAATCAGCAACATCCCTCAGATCCCGACTCGAAGGGACTAACCGCCCAGCCCGTAGCACCCAGGGGTGCAACCCCTCATGCTGGCCGAGCGTGGTACGGTGCTTTGCGCTGCCATTGTGGTTAAGGAAATAAAGTTGAGCCTTCGCTAAAAGCTATAGCTTTTGGTGCAATGGTAAGCGCTTGATCCTGACATGATGTTTATGTCTTTCAGGTTGCGAGGCCAAAACCTTTGAAAGGGGAAGAGAATGTGATATCTAGTCTAAAAATGAATTGTGAAAGTAGTGTTGGATTAGGAGCCTAAATTCATGTCTAGATTTTAGTTGACCTACCAAGAGATTATAGGAATTGATACCTAAAACTAAATACCGTCTTCCAACACCAAATGAATGGATAGTTAGAAAAGATCGTATAGACATTGGAGGACATGCTAAGAACTTGTGTTCTAGACTTCTCGGATAGTTGGGATAGGTTGTTGAAACTAATGGAGTTCTCGTACAATAATAGCTATCATAGCAGTATAGGTATGACATCGTTTGAAGCGTTGTATGGACAAAAGTGTAGATCTCCCTTGTATTGGGATAAACTACGTGAGAAGCTGATCACTGGCCTCGATTTGATAGAAAGAATCTTGGAGAGAATTAAGGTTATTCGAGAAAGACTGAAGGTAGCTCAAGAGCGAAAAAAGAGTTAGGCGGATTTAAAGAGAAGGCCTTTAGAATTTAAAATGGGATAAAAAGTATATTTGAAAGTATCCCCCTCCAAGAGAGTGATGGGATTTGAAAGATGTAGTAAGTCAAATCCGAGATATGTAGGACCTTACAAAATGTTGGAGAGAGAGTTGGACCTTTAGCGTATCGTCCTTCCACCTACTCTGTCGAGGATATTTCATGTCTCCCAACTGAGAAAGTATGTATTTGACCCGAGCCATATTTTGGAGGATCAACCCATCGAGGTGAGGGAGAATTTATCAGTGGAAGAAGTTCCTTTAAGAATCGTGGATCGGAAGGACCAAGTTCTAAGGAGAAGGACCATACCCTACATGAAGATGCAATGGACGAATTATACACCGCGAGAGGCAACGTGGGAGTTCGAGGAGGACATGCGGAATAGATACACAAATCTTTTTGAACAAGGTACGAAAGTTTCGAGGACGAAACTTTTTGTAAGGGGGTAGAATGTGAAACCCATGTTTTTTGGCCCCTGTTTTTATTATTTTATTTTTCCAATTAATTAAAAAGGTAAAATTACTATAGGTAAAAAGGAAAAAAAATGAATAAGATAAAATAACTATAGGATGGGATAAGGGTTCCTAGTAAACTAAAACTCTTATCTACACCACCTACTAGTGGGTAGTGCTAGGGTTTAGGATTTTATTGAAACCCTAGAAAGGAAAATAACACATCCCTACCTTTCTTTTGTCTGCCTCCCCTAGAGCAAGAGCTGTTAGAGAGTAGAGAAAAAGAAGCAGGTGTCGCTGTCAATCAATCAAACGACTAGGCACCTAAACCTGTAAGTCCCAAATTCACGCAAAACTTCTCTTTTTAGTTCTATTAGTTGCATTAATGGTCCTAGAGATTTTATGGACATATATATTATTGTTACCAAATTGATATATACGTTTCTATAAGAGATTTAGGAGGATTCATGTTTGGATTAGTAGGAATAGGATAATAGATTATAATCTTGGGATGAATAGGTTACCCAATTCTGTTAAAGGGAAACAAAAAGGAAGAAGGAGGGAAGAGCAACGGCAGCTGCCGCTGCTCTGTTGTTGCTGCAGTGCAATAGAGAAAAAAAAAAAGAAAACAAGGGGGAAAAGTGGGGGCAGCTGCCATCTCTGGCGGCAAAGAAAGAATTTGCAAAGGAACCCAAGACCGAAGCAAAAAATAAAAAAATTTGAAGAGGATGTCGCCAGCAAGTGCTGGCGACAATGAATAAAAGCCATGTTGGCCTTTTGGCCAACCAATGGAAGCAAAAGGTCGCCAACAAGTCAGGCAACTGGTTGGCCTTTTGGCCAACCATGGGTTTAACCCGAGGACGGAGAAAGTTGGCAAATTATACAGGAACCAAAATATAATATAAAATGTATTAAATGACTAATAAACAAATTTTAAAATTCTAAATTATAGTTTATCATGGGTATTAAAAATTCAAGACTCAATTTAAAATAATTGTTAGAATTGAAAGGTTAGTCATGTAAAATTATACTTAGTTAATTACGTATAGGATACTTAAATGGAAATCTAAAAACATTGTGATTTAGTCGTATTAAGCCAAATTGGACAAGGTAAGATAAGTTTTAAATGGTTAAACGAAATGCTTAAAATAATAATAATGATAATAATGCTGATAATAATACTAATAATAACACTAATGATAATAATCCTAGTAGTAAATAATAATGTGGACGATCACACTAATAATAACGATAACAATAATGATGAATAATTATAAATTATAAATATGTATAATAAGATAATAGTCAAGATAATAAACCTGATTGGGAATAATTATTTTTTGTTAGATGATAAGACTTTACAAAGAGGCGAACTTTTCAAATTAAGAAACTTTCTAAAAATAGAAACTTTCCAATTTAGGAAACTTTCCAAAAATAGAAATCGTTCAATTTTGGAAAATGTTGCTAGGGTTCATATAATGATCTAGAGACAAATCTTTGACGTACTCAGAGGTTGTATATTTATGCATCTATAGGAAGTAACAACTAATTAGGGAACCTATGCATTTGATAGCTATGATACAAGGACCTAAGGTAGTTCCACTCGAGCAGCCAAACAGAGGTAGGTGGTACTTACCCTTCTGAAATTTCAAATGTGCAAAGTGAAATTCTTGTTTTCAATCCTATTTTGTTGTGTTGACTCGAAAGGTATTTGATTAAATGCTTTGCTTGAATATTTATGAAAGTTATATTTTGCTAGACAAAAATGGACCATGTGACTTATTTGAAATGTTTTGATATGTTTCTTATATACAAAATGAGCTGAATCTTTTATGAAAGCAAAGATTTATGTATACGATATATGAAATGAATTTTGATAAGTAAAGCTCAGAGAAGTCATGGAATAGAAGGTAGGGGCTATAGTCCTGTTGTGACGCCCCCACTTCTCCCTAAGGCGAATCAAAGGGTATCCGCGGGACGCCTGTCTAGCTCTCGCCAGGACTCAAGCAATTCCATTCAAATTTATTATCGAACTACACAACACACGAAAATAACTTAAATACAGTAAATGCAGAAGCGTTCAAACTTAACAATAGTTATCCATTATCCAGCCCGCATTACGGGTGTTCAAAATACATCAAATTCCCAAAAGTTACATTTCAAATCCAAAAGTACAGCCCGAAACCAAGGCATAGCCAAAAGTGATAGAAATCCTAAACAAAAGTACATCAGGAGGATTTTTCCGAGTACACCCCCGAGTTCCACTCTGTTAAGGAAAACAAATCTACAGGGTGAGCAAAACGCTCGTGAGGCCAAGAACACACATGCAGGCACATAGTTTAGGTAACCAACCCAAGTAACGATTCAAATAATAGCTTGCAAGTAATTAATAATGCCCACCAAAATTGTAACCAGAAACAATTCAAGGATATGGTAGCTCTCAGGAGCTAAGTTCCACTTGCTTTGCCAGTTCATTCGTATATCTTCCCGTGATGACTCTCCATCAACCGGGTTGATATTTCCAAACCGTAGATCACCACTTACTTCTCATCCGTCCACCATACACCGCTTCGGGCCCGTACGACATTTATGAGGCGATACTCCACGAGTATGCCAAGCAAGATCTCTCCAATAGATCAAGCTTATCATGTGAATCTCATGGTTCACCGAGATTCCCGACCAAACCCATGCCGACTCGGGTTCCAAGGTCGGCCTATGAGTTTGGGCGTCCCCCATGTATCATGTAAGTGTCGAGGTGATTCACTCCATCAACGTATGCAGCCATAGCATACCATGTCATGTATTTAAGCATTTGACAGGTTTAAGCATGTATTTCAGGTCATGTAAATCAGGCAAACCATGTTAAACATGAGTCATTTGTTTCAAATGAGAACGAGTGCGATAAAGTACACACTCGACTCCATTTTTCAAAACTAAGCAGGCTAAGCATGTAATCAGGTAAGCCAAGCATGAATCAAGTCCATAGAGTTCAAATAGTCATACACTTGACACTTACCGAGCAAATCAAGAAGAAATAATTTCTGGAACTTCAAGTGTGCACGGTAGGATCCTCTTGAAGGTTCTCGTGTGCGCCTGAGCAATTAATAATATATTGTCATTCATATATCCCAACTATCAAGGAAGATTGTACACCAGTACAATCTAAGAAAATTTCATGAAATCGAACCTCAATTACTCGTAAATCGAGGTTCAATTAGAGTTTCTTAAAATACAAAAGCATTAGGATTTTTATCTTGGAAATCGAGGCTAAAACGTTTGCATAATGTCGAAAGAATAAAGAGTTCTTGGAAAACTCTATTTCCTTGAAAGTTGGAAAATTTCAGTTTTGATATGGATCTTTGAAAAATCGTATCTCACTCGATACAAGTCTAAAATTGGAAAACTTTATACCGTTAGAAACCTCTTGGAAAGTACTAAAAGTTTTTAGAAGACACTGTTTCATGAATCTAAGTGGAAGGTATTCAAAACTGAGCTTAAAATTGCTGTTCCAGAACACCCAGGATTGAGCCGGGGTTGGTTTTTCGCTAAATTTGGAAATTCGGCAGAATTCACTCGTTGCAAACCAGCCCTTGAAATTTATAACTCAATTAGAGGTGCAAGTAAGGTTTAGGACAGATCAACCGGATCGAGACTCGCAGTTTCGACCACCCAGATATGGTAGCTCAAAGTTGGGAAAAATTCAAGACTGTTGAACAAATTTCCAGATTTGGGTTTCCGACTTTGGACCTTTAGTTAAGTGTCGAAACGGACTTGGATTGGTACCAAATTTTGTAGCATAGTACTCCTGTATGTAGGGTATCTCTCTATCAAATTTTGTAGAAAAATACCTTCGGAAAGGTGGTTAACCAATCAATCAAAGTTTTGAATTTACTAAGGCAAAACTGCCTTTAGCTCCATTTCTCTCCGTTTCCAAACATTCGGCTAAAGAAAACCTCCAAACACGGTTCATTTGTGCAAGAAAAGTTTAAGGAACATACATGGTACATTTGGTACGTGTTTAGCACCAAGAAATTCATTTAGTAAGACCACAACAAGTCTTACATCAAATCTGTCCAAATCCAAGGGTTTTCAAGAACAGGGCAGTCACCGTATTTTGATCATAACTCACTCAATTTAACTCGAAATTGAGTATGGTTGATAGTGTTGGAAAATAAATTCATAGGGTTATAATTTCACAGAATAAATCATTTTAAGTTTCAGCATGCAACGGGCTCGAAATTAAGCCTAAAGTTGCAGCATCATCAAATCATTTCAGCAGAACAGAGAAACAGGGTAGCCTTCTTAAAATGATTGGTTTGGCTCACACACTTGGAACCAAAACGTACATTTTATACCGTTGGAAAGGTGTGAATTTCTATTTTCAAATGCCACCAATGGCACTCGATTTCGATGTCGGAGGACAAAGTTACGGCCGAAACACTATTGCTGGACAGAGCTACACGGAAACAGTTTTCCAGCTTGACTAGTTTCACAAAAAAATTCATTTGCCCAACCAAACTTCAATATTTTCCAATGAAAATTTTTACACAACTAATACAACATATAAAAATCATATTCAAGCCATTAGATCATAAAAAATTGGCCTTAAAATAACTGAACAGGGCAGGGGCAAAATCAGAAATTTCTATCCCATGAGTTCCTTGAAATTTCTGCTAATTATACTCCATTAATCCACCATTTCAAACACTAAACCAACATTATAAATAGCATCAATCACCATATCAGCCATCAAGACAGAGGTGGGAGTTCATAGAGCCCACATTCCATTTTTTTTCAACAACAACAACAACCCATAGGAAATTAAGAGCAAAAAGGTATACTAGAACTTCCAAAAACTGAAATTAGAAAGCTTGATCATGACTTACTTTAGTTGATGAACAACTCAGAAATTTTGGTCCCTCCTTGCTCCTAAGTGAGCCGTGAAAAGTCCCCCCTTTTCAGCTAGATATGAACTCCAAGTCTTAGGCTAAGTAGTGTTAAAATTTGAGAGAATTTGGTAGAGATTTGAGTAAGATTTGTAGAGGGAAATGTTGAAGAATTTTGGTTGTTTCCTTGCAGCTGCTAGCCGGCCATGGAAGCTTGGAGAAATGATATGTTTGGTCTGACTCTTTGGCGTACAAAGAAAGCTTAACGTCTAATAGTTTAGGTGCGCAAAAGTCAACCGCAAATAGTGCGCATACGCGCGCGTTTTGTGCTCGATTTCTCTTAAGTTTGTTGCACTAGTGCACTAAACCTCTAAGGCACTTACATTCATATAAATTTTATTCATTCTTAATTGTTCCAAAATAATGGTCCAAAGTCCCTCAACTAAGCGCGCGCGTGAAAACGCTTCTTTCTAATTTAGGCACGATAAAATGAAACTTTCGAGAAATTCTTATAACGATCGTACTACTAACTATCACTTGAGTGTTTAAACCTAAAATTGCCTATTTTAGGACCATTGTACATGTCTCCAAATTTTCGAGCTTATTGTACTTCCAATTGGCTAAAGTTTTCAGACACGTTTTCACTTTTTCACTAATCAAACTTTTAAGAAAATAATTTTTGAAACGAGACACTTTAAAAATATAACGAAACTATAAAACCATGTACTTAGGTCTAATAAGGGTAGAAAATATTATTCGTGGTAAAAATCCAAATAAATAATTAATTAAGCCAAAATTAGGGATTTTAAAATAATAGTTTTTACGAGTTCTCACATCCTCTCCCCCTTAAGAAAATTTCGTCCTCGAAATTTACCTTGGTTGACGAACAAGTCTGGATACTTCTCTCTGATCGTCTCTTCAACTTCCCATGTTGCTTCCTCTATTCCGTGGTTCCTCCAAAGAACTTTTACTAGTGGTATCCGCTTGTTCCTCAATTCCTTCACCTTTCGATCCAGAAGCTTTACCGGTTTCTCCTCATAGGTCAAAGTTTCATCAATCTCAACATTTTCCGGTTGCAAGACATGTGAAGGGTTCTGATGGTACTTCTTAAGCATAGACACATGGAACACATTACGAATTCGAGATAAATTCGACGGTAATTCCAACTTATAGGCTACACTCCCCTCACGTTGGATAATCTTGTAAGGTCCTCCAAACCTTGGTTGTAACTTCTTTCCTTTTCCAGACATCAACCTTGCTTTCAAAGGTGTAATCTTGAGAAATACCAAGTCTCCAACAGTAAACTCCAAATCTTTTCTCCGATTATCGGCATAACTTTTTTGGCGGCTCTGAGCGGTCTGGATTCTTTGGCGTACCAACTTTACCTTTTCACTAGCTTCTTCAATCCAAGATACTGTGATCGGGTCTAAGATTTTTCGTTCACCTATTTCGTCCCAACAAATTGAAAACCTACATTTTCGACCATAAAGTGCCTCATACGGGGCCATCTGAATAGAAGAGTGGAAACTATTATTGTAGGCAAACTCCACTAAAGTCAAAAACTTACTCCAACTCTCTCCAAAGTCCAGAACACAAGTCCGTAACATGTTCTCAAGAGTTTGAATTGTCCTCTCTGACTGTCCATCCGTTTGAGGATGATAAGTGGTACTAAAGTTCAATTTAGTCCCTAACACTTCTTGCATCTTTTGCCAGAACCTCAAAACAAATCTTGGATCTCTATCCGACACGATACTCACAGGTATTTCATGCAACCTGATGATCTCATCCAAATATAACCTGGCCAACTTCTCCAACGGATACTTCATATTAATCGGCAGAAAATGAGCCGATTTGGTCAATCTATCCACGATTACCCAAATCGCATCATGACCCTCTGTGTTCTTGGTAATCCCGATACAAAATCCATAGTGATATTCTTCCATTTTCAATAGGTATTTCTAGAGGTTGCAAAAGTTCTGATGGTTTCTGATGTTCGGCTTTAACCTGTTGACAAATTAAGCATGTTTGGACAAATTTAGCAATCTCCTTCTTCATGTTCTCCCACCAATACAGACTTTTTAAGTTTTGGTACATTTTATTTCCTCCTGGATGTACCGTAAACTTTGATTGGTGTGGCTCTTCTAAGATTTCTCTTTTAAGCCCTTCATCCTTTGGCACAACTATTTGATTCCGAAATCTCAATGCACCATTTGATCCCAAGTTAAAGTCCGACTCGTCCTCCTTTTTAACTTTTTCCAACCATTTCTGCATTTCAGTGTTCTTTCCTTGAGATTCCTTGATACGTTCCATCAAAGTGGAATTTAGTATAATATTCCCTAAAATTACCTTCCTCGGTTCTAGTCGAGGATTCCACTGACTAATTTCTTTCAACAATTCAAATTTCTTAATCATCAATCCAGCCATTTGCACCTGACGACTCAAAGCATCAGCCACTACATTATCTTTCCCTGGATGGTACTTAATCGTACAATCATAGTCTTCCAGAAATTCCATCCATCTACGTTGCCTCAAATTCAGTTCCTTCTGTGAAAATAAGTACTTAAGGCTTTTGTGGTTTGTAAAAACCTCAAATGTCACTCCATACAGATAATGCCTCCATTTCTTCAAAGCAAAGACCACAACGGCTAACTCCAAGTCATGAGTTGGGTAATTCCCTTCATGCAATTTCAATTTCCTAGAGGCATATGCTATCACTCTGTCATTTTGCAGTAAAACACATCCCAGTCCTTCCTTTGATGCATCTGTGTAGACCACAAAACTATCATTTCCATTTGGCAAAACTAACACAGGCGCTCTTGTCAACCGTCTTTTCAACTCCTAAAAACTTTCCTCACACTTAGAACTCCATATAAACTTCACATTTTTTTTGGTTAATTCAGTCATGGGTCCAGCAATTTTTGAAAAATTCTGAATGAATCTCCGGTAATACCCTGCTAATCCAATAAAACTCCGAACCTCGGTAGGGTTTTCCGGTCGTTTCCACTTTGAAACAGTTTCAACTTTAGTTGGATTCACTTTAATCCCATCCTTAGAAATTATGTGTCCTAAGAAAGTCACTTCTTTTAACCAGAACTCACACTTGCTAAACTTAGCATACAATTGATGCTCCCTTAAGGTTTGCAAAATAACCCTCAAGTGTTTCTCATGATCCTTCACATTCTTAGAATACACCAAGATATCATCAATGAACACTACCACAAATTGGTCCAAATAAGACTTAAAAACCCTATGCATTAAATCCATAAAAGCAGCAGGAGCATTCGTTAACACAAACGGCATCACAGCAAATTCAAAATACCCGTATCTCGAGTTAAAAGTAGTCTTGGGTATGTCCTTCTCCAAAATCCTCAACTGATAATAACCTTGTCTCAAATCCAACTTCAAAAATACTACAGTCCCTTGTAATTGGTCAAATAATTCATCGATGTGGGGCAAAGAGTACTTATTCTTAATTGTAACATCATTCAAGTTTCGGTAGTCTATACACAGTCTCAGACTCCCGTCCTTCTTTTTCACAAACAAAACTGGGGCTCCCCACGGCGAATCACTTTCCCGTACAAAACTCCGTTCTGACAAATCTTGTAACTGCAATTTCAACTCCTTCAATTCGGTTGGGGCCATTCGATATGGCGTCCTGGAAATAGGGGCTACTCCCGGATTTACATCGATCTTAAAGACTATTTCCCGTTCCGGGGGTAGAGATTCCAATTCTTCAGGAAAAACATCAGAAAAGTCTTTCACTACAGGCATGTCCTCCAAATTCACCTTATCACTAGGGGTGTTAATAAGAAAAACCAAATACCCTTGAGCTCCTTTACTTAATAACTTTCTAGCCCGAATTCCTGAAATAAATGCAGATGAAGCCAATTTGCCCCTTACATCCAGTTTCAGGGTTGCCTCCCCTGGAATACCTAAATCTACAATTTTCGTCCTACAATTCAACTGAGCATTATAACGGGTTAGCCAATCCATTCCTAATATCACATCATATCCCTTAATCGTCAAACCTATCAAATCAGCCAATAATTTTCGTTCCCCAATCCAGACTTCACAATCTTTATACACCAAATTAGCAATTAGACTTTGATCCCCAGTAGGCGTTTTACCTCTAGATCATATGGTAACTTAATTGGCTTCAATTCTATCCCACTCATGAAGTTAGGATTTACAAAAGAATGTGTAGTACCTGGATCAATTAAAATCCTAGCTAAACGGTGAAAGATTGGAATTGTACCTTCTACCACCTCAGTTACCTCAGGAACTTGTTGATAATCCAGTGCATAAACCCTGGCCGGTACTTTCGGTCGGCTCCTTCCAGCACTAGTTTGCTTAGAGGCTGACTTTTCCGGTCTTTGGGTATCACCTTCCGTCTTCATTTTGTTTGGACAGTTCGCGAGCTGATGCTCGGTACTACTGCAGGCCAAGCACTTCCCAGACTTCCTCCAACAGTCATTTTCAGAATGGTTGGGTTTTCCGCAGTACCCACACGTAACTTGAGGGGTCACCGCCGAACCACTAGAAGGCGCTCTCCTAGCCTGTGTCAGCCCACTACGGCCTTCTCTAAACGAAGCACCTCTCAAAGCTCCAGCAGTCCTTGGTCCTCCCGCTTCTCTTCTCATCTTGGAAGGCTGTGCACTTTTACTAGCTTGTCTAGAGGTATGGCTAGAAAAGTTTCTCTTTCTACTGTGGAAGTCTCTTACTTGAAATCTTGCACTTTCAACCCTTTGTGCCTTCTCTAAAGCTTCAGTAAATGTAGAGATTTGGGCTGCGGCCAGGCCCTCTTGTATATCCACATTAAGTTCCTGAACAAACCGTCTAATCCTTTTTCGCTCATTGGTCACCAGTTCGGGAGCGTACTTTGAAAGTTTAGTAAATTTGCCTTCATACTCAGCTACACTAAGGGTTCCTTGTTTCAGCTTAATAAACTCATCCTCCCTCTTCTCTTGAATTAAGAGCGGAAGAAACTTCTCATTAAATTCCCTTGTAAAATTCTCCCAAGTCCAAGGGGTTTGAGTTCTCTCCCATTTTCCTTTTATCAGATCCCACCAAGCACAGGCTACTCCTTTAAATTGGAAAGCAGCGAAATTCACTCGCCTATCTTCAGTGTAGTTTAAAGCAGCGAATATGTTGGTCATCCTTTCCAACCAATTTTCCGCTACCTCAGGATCAGGTTCGCCAAAGAACTTAGGCGGGTTAAATTTTAAGAACCTCTCTAAGGCTCTATCCTCTCATCTTTCTTGACCCCCAGGTTGGTTGAATGGTCCAAGGCCTTGTCTATCAGCTAGGCGCTCTAGAATATCAGTCATCCTATTAATGGCAGTAGCCACTTGATTACCCTCAATATTTTCCTGACCTTGGATCGGTGCAGTTGCCGATCCCTGGTCACCCCTTTGAGGTTGGACCTGTCCAGTTCATCGACCACGGCCTCGACCACCTCTTAGCCCCTCCATAACCTAGGTGTGTCTAGTGCAAGAAATAAATAAATTATGCGATGCAAAGTAGAGAGCAGGAACCAATCAAGAAAATATTGGAAATAACAATAATTTACATTCATTAATATATCAAGTTCATACAATTAGAAAGTCATGGAGTAGAGAGCAGGAACCAATCAAGAAAATATTGGAATTAACAATAATTTACATTCATTAATATATCAAGTTCATACAATTAGCAAGTCATGGAGTAGTCACAAAAATATAGCACACAGGTGCCACAAGAGTACTTTTAGTCACAGAAGACTAAAGTAAAGCAAGTGCCTCAAAAATAAGCCACACAGTCATGCAAAATACAATGGCCTCAGCACTTAGCATCACCCCAACTAATTCTAACTATACTGGTCAAAAGAGTCAAAAGAGTGGCCAAACTGCTTAGACCTAGTCCACAGTAGGACTATCAGGAGGAACCTCCTCCTCAGGATCCTCCTTCGGATCCTCCTCCTTAGAGTCCTGAGCTACACCCATCGCCTCATCCACTAGCCTAGTGGCATCAGCTATGATATCGGAAGCCCGACTACGGATCTCCTCCCTCAACCTAGTAAGTTGAGCCCTAGTGCTCCGGAGCTCCTCATTAACCACAGTAGATGTGGCCACCTCGCCCTCAATCACCTCCTCGAGCTTGGCGACCCTCTCGCCCTGAGCGCTCACCATCTGCCAAAGCTCGTCTACCTCCGCCTGGAAATCCCTGTTAAGATCCACTAGCTGACGACGCTCGTCGTCCAGAGCAAGCACAAGATGATTCGGGTAGGCAAAGGTTACCCTACACGCGCACTGTGGGCGCCTATCAGTAGGCGAGTAACGCACTCGAGCTCCCCCTCCAAGAGCTCGGTAGTAGATAGGCCTCGGAGGTACTACATGGCCATTAGCGTGGCCATTCCCATTAGCTGTCGGCACTTCATTCCCGTTTCCCATCCCTGCAAAATAATGACACTTTTCGGGTTAGAAATTTAAATCACTATCTAATTCGAATGTCGTTTATGCATGCCTAACCCGATCACTAGTATGCCCCAAATACCCCTTAAGGTATAACTTAATTATCCAGTCTCAGGTCTTAAGGGTAGAGTATCCAATATGTCTCCCATATAGATCTCTAACCCAGCGCTAACCTAGCGCTCTGATACCAACTGTGATGCCCCCACTTCTCCCTAAGGCGAACCAAAGGGTATCCGCGGGAAGCCTGCCTAGCTCTCGCCAGGACTCAAACAATTCCATTCAAACTTATTATCGAACTACACAACACATGAAAATAACTTAAATACAGTAAATGCGGAAGCGTTCAAACTTAACAATAGTTATCCATTATCCAGCCCGCACTTCGGGTGTTCAAAGTACATCAAATTCCCAAAAGTTACATTTCAAATCCAAAAGTACAGCCCGAAACCAAGGCATAGCCAAAAGTGATAGAAATCCTAAACAAAAGTATATCAGGAGGGTTTTTTCGAGTACACCTCCGAGTTCCACCCTGTTAAGGAAAACAAATCTACAGGGTGAGCAAAACGCTCGTGAGGTCAAGAACACACATGCAGGCACATAGTTCAGGTAACCAGCCCAAGTAACGATTCAAGTAATAGCTTGCAAGTAATTAATAATGCCCACCAAAATTGTAACTAGAAACAATTCAAGGATATGGCAGCTCTCAGGAGCTAAGTTCCACTTGCTTTGCCAGTCATTCGTATATCTTCCCGTGATGACTCTCCGTCAACCGAGTTGATATTTTCAAACCGTAGATCACCACTTACTTCTCATCCGTCCACCATACACCGCTTCGGGCCCGCACGACATTTATGAGGCGATACTCCACGAGTATGCCAAGCAAGATCTCTCCAATAGATCAAACTTATCATGTGAATCTCATGGCTCACCGAGGTTCCCGACCAAATCCATACCGGCTCGGGTTCCAAGGTCGGCCTATGGGTTTGGGCGTCCCCCATGTATCATGTAAGTGTCGAGGAGATTCACTCCATCGACGTATGCAGCCATAACATACCATGTCATGTTTTTAAGCATTTGACAGATTTAAGCATGTATTTCAGGTCATGTAAACCAGGCAAACCATGTTAAGCATGAGTCATTTGTTTCAAATGAGAACGAGTGCGATAAAGTACACACTCGACTCCATTTTTCAAAACTAAGCAGGCTAAGCATGTAATCAGGTAAGCCAAGCATGAATCAAATCCATAGAGTTCAAGTAGTCATACACTTGACACTCACCGAGCAAATCAAGAAGAAATATTTTCTGGAACTTCAAGTGTGCACGGTAGGATCCTCTTGAAGGTTCTCGTGTGCGCCTGAGCAATTAATAATATATTGTCATTCATATATCCCAACTATCAAGGAATATTGTACACCAGTACAATCAAAGAAAATTTCATGAAATCGAACCTCAATTACTCGTAAATCGAGGTTCAATTAGAGTTTCTTAAAGTACAAAAGTATTTGGATTTTTATCTTGGAAATCGAGGCTAAAACGTTTGCATAATGTCGAAAGAATAAAGAGTTCTTGGAAAACTCTATTTCCTTGAAAGTTGGAAAATTTCAGTTTTGATATGGATTTTTGAAAAATCGTATCTCATTCGATACAAGTCTAAAATTGGAAAACTTTATACCGTTGGAAACCTCTTGGAAAGTACTAAAAGTTTTTAGAAGACATTGTTGCAAGAATCTAAGCGGAAGGTATTCAAAAATGAGCTCAAAATTATTGTTCCAGAACACCCAAGATTGAGCCGGGGTTGGTTTGTCGCTAACTTTGGAAATTCGGCAGAATTCACTCGTTGCAAACCAACCCTTGAAATTTATAACTCAATTAGAGGTGTAAGTAAGGTTTAGGACAGAACAAGCGGAACGAGACTCGGAGTTTCGAGCACCCAGATATGGTAGTTCAAAGTTGGGAAAAATTCAAGACTGTTGAACAAATTTCCAGATTTGGGTTTCCGACTTTGGACCTTTAGTTAAGTGTCGAAACGGATTTGGATTGGTACCAAATTTTGCAGTATAGTACTCCTGTATGTAGGGTATCTCTCTATCAAATTTTGTAGAAAAATACCTTCGGAAAGGTGGTTAACCAATCAACCAAAGTTTTGAATTTACTAAGGCAAAACTGCCTTTAGCTCCATTTCTCTCCGTTTCCAAACATTCGGCTAAAGAAAACCTCCAAACATGGTTCATTTGTGCAAGAAAAGTCTAAGGAACACACATGGTACATTTGGTACGTGTTTAGCACCAAGAAATTCATTTAGTAAGACCACAACAAGTCTTACATCAAATCTGTCCAAATCCAAGGGTTTTCAAGAACAGGGCAGTCACCGTATTTTGATCATAACTCACTCAATTTAACTCGGAATTGAGCATGGTTGATAGTTTTGGAAAATACATTCATAGGGTTATAATTTCACAGAAGAAATCGTTTTAAGTTTCAGCATGCAACTGGCTCGAAATTATGCCTAAAGTTGCAGCATCATCAAATCATTTCAGCAGAACAGAGAAACAGGGTAGCCTTCTTAAAACGATTGGTTTGGCTCACACACTTGGAACCAAAATGTACATTTTATACCGTTGGAAAGGTGTGAATGTCTAGTTTCAAATTCCACCAACAGAACTTGATTTTGACATCGAAGGACAAAGTTACGGCCGAAACACTATCGCTGGACAGAGCTACACGGAAACAGTTTTCCAGCTTGACTAGTTTCACAAAAAAATTCATTTGCCCAACCAAACTTCAATATTTTCCAATGAAAATTTTTACACAACTAATACAACATATAAACATCATATTCAAGCCATTAGATCATAAAAAATTGGCCTTAAAATAACCAAACAGGGCAGGGGTAAAATCGGAAATTTCTATCCCATGAGTTCCTTGAAATTTCTGCTAATTATACTCCATTAATCCACCATTTCAAACACTAAACCAACATTATAAATAGCATCAATCACCATATCAGCCATCAAGACAGAGGTGTAAGTTCATAGAGCCCACCTTCCATTTTTTTTCAACAACAACAACAACCCATAGGAAATTAAGAGCAAAAAGGTATACTAGAACTTCTAAAAACTGAAATTAGAAAGCTTGATCATGACTTACTCTAGTTGATGAACAACTCAGAAATTTCGGTCCCTCCTTGCTCCTAAGTGAGCCGTGAAAAGTCCCCCCTTTTCAGCTAGATATGAACTCCAAGTCTTAGGCTAAGTAGTGTTAAAATTTGAGAGAATTTGGTAGAGATTTGAGTAAGATTTGTAGAGGAAAATGTTGAAGAGTTTTGGTTGTTTCCTTACAGCTGCTAGCCGGCCATGGAAGCTTGGAGAAATGATATGTTTGGTCTGACTCTTTGGCATACAAAGAAAGCTTAACGTCTAATAGTTTAGGTGCGCAAAAGTCAACCGCAAATAGTGCGCATACGCGCGCGTTTTGTGATCGATTTCTCTTAAGTTTGTTGCACTAGTGCACTAAACCTCTAAGGCACTTACATTCATATAAATTTTATTCATTCTTAATTGTTCCAAAATAATGGTCCAAAGTCCCTCAACTAAGCGCGCGCGTGAAAACGCGTATTTCCAATTTAGGCGCGATAAAATGAAACCTTCAAGAAATTCTTATAACGATCGTACTACTAACTATCACTTGAGTGTTTAAACCTAAAATTACCTATTTTAGGACCATTGTACATGTCTCCAAATTTTCGAGCTTATTGTACTTTCAATTGGCTAAAGTTTTCAGACACGTTTTCACTTTTCCACTAATCAAGCTTTTAAGAAAATAATTTTTGAAACGAGACACTTTAAAAATATAACGAAACTATAAAACCATGTACTTAGGTCTAATAAGGCTAGAAAATATTATTTGTGGCAAAAATCCGAATAAATAAATAATTAAGCCAAAATTAGGGATTTTAAAATAATAGTTTTTACGAGTCCTCACACCTGTCTAATCACCATGGTAGCCTGGTATAAAGTCCGGCCGATTGGTGAGGTCGTGGTAGCCTGGTATAAAGCCCAGCCGATTGACCGATTGATAAAGTCATAGTAGCCTGGTATAAAGCCCAACCAATTGACCGATTGACAAAGTCATGGTAATCTGGTATAAAGCCCAGTCGATTGACAAGGTCAGGGTAGTCTGGTATAAAGTTCGGCCGATTGGCCCATGTATGAAATGAGACCAATCGGTAGTCATGAAACCTATTAGTCGCTCACCTAGAATGGGTAAAATGTCTAGGCTGAGTACTCAGTAGCCGGTCATTGCATGTACTTGTTATGAGCTGAACTGAAAGAAGGTTTATGAACGGATATGAAATGATTTATGAACTGTTTTGAAATGATCTATGAACGGATATGCGATGTTTTATGGGATGATTCATGAATGGATATGAAGAGACTTATGAATTGTTGCAAAGTGATTTATGACATTGCGATTTCTCATTTATGGTTGTCAATAAAGTGCTTTTAAATTCCTTGTCATTCTTTAATACTGATTGTTTTATAAATGACGTTACTTTCAAAATTATGGAGGTGATCGATGCGAAAATGATTTGATTTGTACTTATGTATATATTTATAAAGTTACGAGTACATGGTCCAACAGAGGGGTAAATACTACCTACTGAGCGATGTATCGCTCAACCCACTTCTTACCATTTTTGCAGATTCTGAAGAGTATGAGTTGGTACGTAGAAGACCCCGAGGATAACTTTTATAGTTTAGATGAATAGATGTTGGCGGGCTAGCTACTTCTAGTTGTTAGTCCTATTTACTTTGGTTCCCACTATTTCAATCAGAGAATAAATGTACGAACGTCTTGAATATTCGTAGACTTTCTTTTGCATGTAATTCATACCACACTTTATTTAGTTAAATTATTTAGTGCTGTTAAGGTTAAATTAGTTAATGTAGCCTTGTATTCTTGAGTGAGACTTGGGAGTACGGCGGATGTCATGTGACAGGCACGTGTGGGCTCGGGGCGTGACATTGTCCTACAACGTTTTTTGTATATGGGAGTCTTTCCCTTAGTTGCTTATAAATATAGTGGGCCTGTGATTGGATTAGGTGCACCAAACCAAGGAAACTTTAGTGGGTTATTTGGACCTTTGGGTCATTATGTTTTTTGTTTAGTAAAATATATTTAGAATTTCTTGTATTTTAAGTATTAGGTGTTTTGGGTTTAGGAACAATTTCCTAAAGCAGTTGTGTACTCTCTTCTTCATAGTGAAATTTTATTCCTCCTCCGTCCTTGGACGTAGATCAATTTGATCGAATCACGTAAATTTTTTATATTCATGTTTTATTTATTTTTGTTTTATTATTTGTCTTTTGGGATTGTCAAAAATCATTTCGTCAATTTTCTGGGGTCAGATCTAACAAACTGCTATCAGAGTTTCTTCAGAAGCTTTGGATTTTGTGACAACATTGAAAATAACAAAGACTGTTATCAAGAAATTCGACAGGAATATCAATTTCGGAATGTAGCAGCTCAAGATGGAGGCTATTTTGGTTCAATACGAAATTGATTTAGCAATACAGGAAATTGAAAAAAAAATCAAACAGTGTGACAAATCAAAGAGTGTGACAGTTGCAAATTTACTGAGTTGGATAAGAAGGTAAGATCTAGTATTATATTAAATCTCTCTGACAAAGTTTTGTGAGAGATAGCCACTGTAATTTCGGCAAACGCCATGTGGGATAAGTTTAAGGCCTTGTACATGAAGAACACAGTTGAGAATCAACTTTATTTAAAGCAAAGTTTGTATTTGCTTTTCATGGTTGAAAAGCATTTTGATAAATTTAATTATATTATTATAAATTTGGAGAATACAGATTCAAAAATTGATGATGAAGACCAGGCCCTGTTACTTTTGTATTCCCTTTCCCAATCCTTTAAATATTTTCACGATACCATGATTTATGGAAAAAAATAATTTTGTATCAAAAAATTAAATTTGCATTAAAATCTAATGAGTAGATAGATAGAAATATCATCAGAGAGAAGCCCTAGTTGTAAGGGGGAGAATTGATAATAGAGAATTTGACAGTAGTAGATCTAAATCTAGACATAGAAATTTAGAGTGCAATTATTGTCATAAAATGGGGCACATTAAGATAATTTGTTTTAAATTGAAATGATTAAAGCAAAAGGGAAAACCCGATGAGAAAAATATTGAAACTGCCGAAACTCATGGTACAGTTGTTAAGAATGAAGGAAATATTTTCTTTGTGACTAATGAAAGGACAAAGTCTAAACATAAATGGATTTTAGATTTGGGTGCTCTTATGACATGTGTCCCAATAGAAATTTATTTTCCACTTATGAATCTTATAATGATGGAATTATTTTAATGGGCAATAATGCTGTTTGTGACGTTATTGGTAAGGGTACAGTTCGAATTAAAATGCATAGTAGTATTGTGAGGACGCTCACTAATGTTAGACATGTTCTTGATTTAAAAAATAATCTTATCTCTTTGAACACCCTAAAGGCTCTTCAGTGTAAATATACAGTTGAAAAGAGCGTTATGAAGGTTTCTAAAGATGCTCTTGTTGTTATAAAAACTTGCAGGTTTGGTAGTTTGTATGTTTTGCAAGGATCTATTGTCACAGGTTCGGTTGCAGTTTCATCATCATCATTTTTATCTGATTCCAATATCACCAAGTTGTGGCATATGCATTTGGAACACATGAGCAAAAAAGGCTTGGGCATATTGAGCAAAAGGGGATTTCTTTACTGTCAAAGTACTGGGTCATTGAAATTTTGTGAACATTGTGTCTTTGGGAAGCAAAAAAGAGTTAGCTTCAGTTCACCAATAATTCATAAGACGAAAGGTACTCTTGATTATATTCATTCAGATTTATGAGATCTAACTCGTGTTCCGTCTAAGGGTGATGCTAAATATATATTAACTTTCATTGATGATTATTCAAAAAAAAATTGGATTTATTTTCTTAAACATAAGAATGATGTTTACATCACTTTCAAGCAATGAAAAGTTTTAATTAAAAAACAGATAAGTGGATAGATCAAACGGCTTAGAATAGATAATGGCATAGAGTTTTGTGAAAGTGAATATGATGAATTATGTAACAATGAAGAAATTGTTCGGCATCGCACTGTCAGGATAACGTCTCAACAAAATGGTGTGCGCGAATGTATGAACAGAACACTTTTAGAGAAAGAAAGGTGTATGATTTCTAATGTAGGGTTGACAAAGGACTTTTGAGTAGAGGCGATCTCTATGGTTTATTATATTGTCACCGTGCTTCTTCTGCAATTTTTTATTTCAAAACTCATGAAAAAATCTGATCAAGTACTCCTACTAGTTATTCTGATTTAAAAATATTTGGCTATCCAGCATACATGTATATAAATGATGAAAAATTGGCGTCTCGAGTTAAAAAGTATATTTTTCTTAGGTATGCTTTTGGAGTGAAATGGTACAGATTGTGGTATTTTGATCATAAATTTTAATTAAAATTTATGATCAATAGAAATATTACTTTTGATGAATTTTTATGTTATCTTTCAAGGGAATATACACACTCTCTGCTTAGGGTTTCTTCCTTGCATGCATTGCGGGTTTAGGCTCACATCTAGGGTTTCGATTGTCGGCCGCCATGGCCGAGGAGGAGGAGCATCCACCTCCTCGGAAGGATGGTTTCCGTGCCTCCTTTGCTGATGTGGTATCTGCAGCACAACCTCTTGGGTTTCATTCTAAATCATTCTCGTCGCTGCTGTCCTCCTCAGGGTCAAGGGTTAACGCTGCGGTTTCCACGTATAAGGGTGAACCGGCAGTAACTTTTTCCATGGATGACATGGAACGTGCGGCAGCCCCATTCCAATTCGCGTTGGTGGGCAAATTCTCCAGGGGTCGGCCGTCAATGGAGGATCTGCGGAAATTTTTTCGAACATTGGATTTAAAGGATTCAGTTGCTTTGGGTTTGCTTGATCGCAGACACGTTCTTATTCGTCTCTTGAATGAAGCTGATTTCTACCGTATTTGGTCACGCAATGTCTGGTATGTTAATGATGCTCCAATGCGTGTTTTCAAGTGGTCCATCGACTTCCATGTAGATTGTGAATCTTCGCTGGTGCCGGTGTGGTTTGCGTTGCCGAAACTGCCAGTTCATTTGTTCCATAAGGAGTGCTTGTTTGCAATTGTGGCCTGCCATGGACGGCCCCTCTGTGTCGATTCCGCAACAGCTCGTGGGTCACGTCCGAGTGTGGCAAGGGTGTGCGTCGAAGTAGATCTTCTAAAGGAATTGCCGCACAGGGTTTGGGTATCGATTGGTGAAAGGTTGGGGTTTTGGCAACCCCTAGTTTCTGAAAACCTTCCTAGGTACTGCGGGTTTTACCTTCACCAAGGCCATGGTGAGGAGGAGTGTCGGCTTAAACAGATTCCAGAGCAGCCCAGATTTGTGGAGCGCAAGGTGGGGGCCCCAATAAGCAGAGGTGGGTGAAAGCGGCTGGGGATGATGCCGCGGCCAGAGAGGAGCACCCTCGATCAGTCAGCCCCCAAGTGGCTGCTGCGGCGGCGGTTTTTCCAAAGAGGAATGAGGAGTTGGGAAGGGTTGCGTCCTTGGTCAGCCCTGGATCTGGGTTAGCGAAGGAGGGCTTGCATGCTGATGGGTCAGCTGATCTGAATTCAACTCCTGATACCCAGCGCCTGGTGGGCGAGGTGGGCCTTTCTCTCCAGGTGGGAGTTGAGACGGCTTTGGAGGATACAAACGTAGAGGGGGCTTCTTCTGGAACCCAACGCCTGCTGTCTGTTGTGGCTCCTGAGGCAGCTATGGTCATGGCAGCAGTTCCATCTTCATTGGCGGACCAGGAGGCTTCCCTTAGTGACGTGGTGGGTGGCTGCCAGGGGGTGTTCGAACAGATTGCTGAGGAGGTAATCCATAGTGCGGCGGTAAAGGAGCTGGAGCGTCTAGCAGATAAGGTGGTCAGTGAGGAAGGAGGGGAAGGCGATGGTGGGCGTGTGGTCCATTTGCCGCCTGTGGCAGGCAACCTATCTCCACGAGGCCAACCGTTTGTAGAGGTGGTGCTGCCTAGAATCTCGCATGAGGACCAGTGCGCGCGGGATGACTCATTTCAGGTTGTCCGAAAGCAGAAGGGGTATCGTACCATTGCCCTGTCAGATAGAACGCTACGCTCGTGGTCAATTTCCTCGCAGAATTCCTTTCGCGCTCTATCCGATGATTAATTCACTCTTCTGGAATATACGAGGTTTGTCTAAGCCTTCTCATTTTAGACGTCTAAGGAAGATTATACTGCAATATCATATTCAGTTTTTAATTGTGTGTGAAACTCGTGGTAACATTTCTCTCGCTGAAAGATTCCGGCAAAAGCTTAACTTTGATAGTGTGGTTTGTAATTCTTCTGGATCTCTTTGGTTGTTTTACAATGGGCTTGTTTCCCTGGTGCGAGTGGGTGAGGGGGAGCAGCATTTTTCTTTCCGTGTCCTTCATAGTGGTCTCCCAACCCCTTTGACGGTCTCCTTCGTTCATGCATTTTGTTCGGCTGCTGAACGTCGAGCTTTGTGGGACGGGTTGTTGCGGGACAAGCCGGTAGATGGGCCGTGGCTGGTTGGTGGAGACTTTAATGTAGTAGCTGATGGGGGGAAAAGAAGGGAGGGCGGTCGTTCCGTCTGTCGGAAGCAGCTGCGTTCTTGGATTTTATGTCCTCAGCGACACTGTTTGATGCTGGATTTTCTGGGTCTCCGTATACCTGGTGTAATAACCGGTATGGTCACGCACGTATTTGGAAGCGTCTGGATCGGATTTTAATTAATAATGAATGCCTTGATGCTGGGCTTGTGGTTGCTGTCTCGCATCTTGCTAGGGATCCATCTGATCATTCGCCTCTGCTGACCTCTATCGCTATACGGACGGATGAGCACCCCCGGCCGTTTCATTTTCTCAATGCATGGACTGCTCATCCGCATTTTAGAGAGGTTATCAAGTCCTCCTGGCAGCTAGAATGTACCGGATCTCCTTTTCACATCGTCTGAGCAAAACTATCCCGTTTAAAAGCAGATATTAAAGAATGGAGCAAGCATGGGTTTGGCAATATCTTTGTTAATGCACGTAAGGCCGAGGAGTCCATGTTGGTGGCAGAGAGACGTGTGGAGAACGATGATTCTAGTGATGCTCAAGAGTCTTTACAGAGGGCCACTTCTGAGTGGCATAGGTGATTGCTAATGGAGGAGAGCTTCTGGAAGCAGAAGGCGAGAGTTCGCTGGCTTGGCCAGAGGGATAAGAACACTAAATTTTTCCATTCTATAGTCAAGCAGAGGCGCGCTCAAACAAGGATTCACCGGATTAGAATTGGGGAGGGCAATTGGATTACGTCGAACGAGGACATTGGCAGGGAAGCGGTTCGATATTTCTCCGAACTTTTTTCCGCGGAGCCTACGGATTCCTGGGATGTTTCGTCCGTTATCCCCAAGTTGCTGGACCCTGCTGACACTGATGTGTTGGAGAGGGTCCCTACTATTGAGGAGGTTCGACGCGTGATTTTCAGTATGGATGGGGACAGTGCGCCAGGTCCCGATGGGTTTTCAGGTAAATTTTTCTCTTTCGCCTGGGAGATAATTGCGCAGGACGTCTACAATGTGGTGGCAAGTTTTTTCTGTGGAGCGGAGTTGCCTAGGAGGGTCACCGCTACACTAATTGTTCTAATTCCCAAGGTTCAAAATCCAAACTCTTTTGCTCAGTTTCGGCCAATTAGTTTGTGCAATTTTCTTAACAAGGTGATCTCGAGAATCCTGGCTGAGAGACTCGCCCCTCTGTTGCCCCGGCTTGTCTCCCCTAATCAGAGTGGCTTCGTACGAGGACGTCAGCTGTCGGATAATTTCCTGCTAGCTCAGGAGGTACTTAAAGGTATAGAACGGAAAAACAGGGGGGAAATGTTGCATTAAAATTGGATACGACAAAAGCCTATGACAGGGTGTCCTGGATTTTTTTGGTTAAAGTCCTACAGGCTTTTGGGTTTGGCGAGAGGTGGATAGATATGTTTGGCGGCTGATTTCCAATCCTTGGTTCTCGGTCCTCATCAACGGGGTTCCATGTGGTTTCTTCTCAGCTTCGCGTGGCCTCCGGCAGGGGGATCCCCTCTCCCCGTCCTTGTTTATCTTAGGTGCGGAGGTCCTATCACGCCTGTTAATCCGGCTTGATGTGCATCCTGGATTTTGTGGGTTTAAGGTTCCTCGGGCCTGCCCTCCAGTTTCTCATTTAGGTTTTGCGGATGATGTCCTTGTTTTTTCTAGTGCGTCGGCATCTTCTTTGAAGCTGTTGATGGAGACGTTGACTAGGTATGAAGGAATCTCGGGTCAAAAGATTAATGCTTCGAAAAGTGGTTTTATGGTGCATTCGGCGATGACCCAAGGTAGAAGGGCTGTAATCCAGCGGGTCACGGGTTTCTCACACAGGGGGTTTCCGGTATGCTATCTTGGTTCACTGCTCTTCGTAGGGCGACAGAAGAAGGGTTTCTTCCAGGATTTACTCACTAAGGTGTATGCTAAGATTGCGTCATGGAAGAATCGTCTGTTATCCTTTGGTGGGAGGATTGTTCTTATAAAACACGTGTTGTCCTCAATCCCCTTACATTTATTAGCTACGGTTTCGCCCCCAAAGTCTATCTTGACTGCGGTGGAGAGAATTTTCTCTAATTTTTTGTGGGGAGCAGTTGAGGGGGTCGCCAAGCATCATTGGATTGGGTGGAAGGAACTTTGTGCTCCTAGGGAGGAGGGTGGGGTGGGTTTCCGGTCTATGACGGATGTTGTTTCTGCTTTCTCGGTGAAGTTGTGGTGGCGGCTTCGGCAAAATTCTTCTCTGTGGGCCAAGTTCATGTCGGCTAAGTATGTGTGTAATGCCCATCCAGGTATGGTGGGAGATACGGTGGGGGCTTCTGCCACGTGACGTAGGATGCTACAGGTGCGGGATTTTGCCGAACAACACATTACCTTTGTCATTCGCTCTGGGAGCTCAAATTTCTGGTTTGATAACTGGTTGGGGACGGGGCCTTTGTCAAGATGGTTATGCAATGTTTCGGATCACAGGGTTGCTGACTTTTTGGCCGATGGTAAATGGAATTTTCAGTTATTGGCTCGGTGGGTACCGGGTGATGTTATATCGGAGATCAGGCAGTTTCGGCTTCCTCAGATTGAGGCGGGAGTGGATGACTTGATGGTTTGGGCCCCCTCTCAGGTGGGAACCTTCACGTTACGCACAGCCTTTGACTTAGTTAGGGCTCATAGGCCAAGATCATTTGTTTCCACCAAGGCTTGGCATCCTAGCCTCCCGTTGAAGATATCCTTCTTCTTGCTTCGCCTTCTGAGAAGTCGTTTGCCTTTGGATTCCGAGATGGGTAAGTTTGGTATTTCTGGTCCTTCGAAGTGTTTTTGCTGCACCGAGCCGCGTGTTGAGACGCTTGATCATATTTTTTGTGAGGGTGAAGTGGCAGAAGTGATATGGAATTTCTTTGAATTTCCGGTGGGGATTTCGAATCCTCGGGTTTCGGCTCGAGGTTGTATGGCTAGTTGGTGGTTTCGCTCAGGTGAGAATGCACACCTGCGGTTTGTTTATCAGGTTGTTCCGGCTATAATTTGCTGGCATATCTGGAAAGCCAGGAACAAGGCGCGGTTTGAAGGGGAATTTTATGGCTCTGCAGACATCTCTAGATTCGTTTTCAATGACGTCAGGACTCTGTTCAATCTCACGTTCCCCATGTACGCCAGTGCTCTTCCGGTATGGGCTGATTTTTATGTTTCGATTGGCTCCGTTCGTCATCAGAAGGAGATTAGATTGGTCAAGTGGCTGAGGCCGCCTATTGAGGGGGTCAAGCTCAACACGGATGGGTGCTCCAGAGGCAATCCGGGGAGGGCAGGGGGCGGTGGAGTCCTACGCGATGGTAGGGGGAGGTTCCTGTTTGCTTTCTCGGCTTTCTTTGGGAGGTGTTCTAGTATCCAAGCTGAGGCTAGGGCCCTTCTCGTTGGGGTTAGCTTGTGTATTTCGCGAGGCTATGGTCGAGTACATGTTGAAGCGGATTCCTTGATCTTGGTCCAGATATTGCAGTGCGCAATTCGGCATCCATGGAGTATTGATCCCGAAGTGCGACGCCTACTTCAGCTCTCGTCTCACTTCGCTAGTGTATCCCATTGCTTCCGGGAAGGCAATCAGGTGGCGGATTGTCTTTCTAAGTTGGGTTGTGATGCAGGCTGCGATAGGAGCTATTTTCAGGTTGCTGATCTTCCCACGATGGCCCGAGGGGCGTTTAGGCTGGATAGTTGTGGTTTTCCGTCTCTTAGAATTGGATAGCCTACCTTTTTTCCAAAGTGGTACGGTGGATGGTCCTCCTGGGATTTATTCTGTGTAGGGCCAGTTTGTTGCTTTGATTTTTAATAATATAGTTTGATTCAAAAAAAAAAATGTTATCTTTCAAGGAGTCTTCTAATTCTTGTCATGTAGATGATAGTATGTAGAAATAGGTGGATCTTGATATGGGTAGTTCTGATCCTTCTATTCAACAAGTTAATAGATGTATTTGAATCTACTGATGAAAATAATTCAGAAGAGGAAGAATATTCTATTGCCAAAGATAGACCAAGGAAGGATATTTGACCACCACAAAAATATGTAAATTTGGTTGCATATGTTATGTTTGTTACTGATACGAATCCGCCACAAAAGTATGAACTTGTATCCCACCAAACCCTGGATATTGACGAAGAATCAAGTTGATTTGCGAAACTTTTGACCCCTTTAAACCACGAAAGTATGAACTAAGAAAGTTTCTTAACCCACAACTTAATAATTTAGCGAATCAAAGTTATTTATAGAAGAATGCCACAATCAAGATAGATACTTGATTGATAAATTCGATGAATACTTTCAAGAAAAACTCTCGAGGGATTCAAGAAAGGGCAAAAGAATGTGATAAGACACACAATATTTGCTGGCAAATTTCGATCTCCCTAAACGTTTAAGAGGTTAGGCTATTTATAGCCTTACAAGGACTCAAAACCTAATAAAACTTTACACTAATGACCAGAATTTTGGCCCTCACTTATACAATTTCTGGCCAAATTAATGCTTCTTAATTAACGACTAAAATAACAAGGAAAAATGACATTTAAACCCTTGTGTTAACAATACCAAATAAACAACACACTAACTAGGAAAATTAACTAACTAACTAGCTTCTAATGCTTCATGTGTGACAACAAATAAAGTAACACATGGAAGCTCTTTAAGTTGAACACCTTCAATGGTCCTTGTGTCATCACCAACTCGATCTTGAATTGTGCAAATAAGCACTTGTAATGATTCTCTAAGTTTTCCTGCACAAACTCTTGTAATTGGACCACTTGGGACTTGAACAACTTGATCAATTGAATCACGGCCAGCTTTGAAGCCTTTGGACCTCTTATCATTCCTCTCCTCTTGAAAGCGATTTGTCCCCAAATCAAACTCATCATCTGCATAAAAAGGTCTCAAGTTAGCAATATTAAATGTAGCATGAACTCCATACTTACCTGGAAGATCAAGTTTGTAGGCATTGTCATTAATGCACTCTATCACTTGGAATGGTCCATCGCCTCTTGGAAAGATTTTGTTACACCATTGAACTAGAAAAAAGATTTCTTCCTCATATGGATCCACACCCGATCCCCTGGTTTGAATACTATCTTGTGACGCCCCTTATATGCATTTTGAATATATTGAAGAATTCGCTTCTCAATATTAGCTCGAAATTTTGCATGTAAATCATGCACAAATTCTATCTTTTTCTTATCATCCAAGTTAACTCTCTCATGAACAATTAAAGGAGATAAATCCAATGGTGTGAGAGGGTTAAAACCATAGACAATTTCAAAAGGAGAGTATTGTGTAGCAGTATGCACAGTGCGATTATAAGCAAACTCAACGTAAGGCAAGCAATCTTCCCAATTTTTAAGTTCTTTTTAATGATTGCTCGCAACAAAGTAGACAAAGTTCGATTAACTACTTCAGTTTGCCCATCAGTTTATGGGTGACTACAGGTAGAAAATAACAATTTAGTACCTAATTTACACCATAAAATTTTTCAAAAATAGTTAAGGAACTTAACATGCCTATCAGACAATTATGCGAGGCATTCCATGCAAATGAATTATTTCATGAAAGAACAAGTATGCTACATGTTTAGCATTATTAGTTTTGTGACAAGGGATAAAATGTGTCATCTTAGAAAAATGGTCAATTATAACATAGATAGAATCATGACCTTTCCTAATCCTAGGCAAGTCAAGGATAAAATCCATTGACAAATCAATGCAAGGTTCATTTGGAATGGGTAATGGAGTGTAAAGACCATAAGGGTTTAGGTTGAATTTTGCATGATGGCATGTCACACACTTTTCAATATGCCTCTTGACGTCCCTTCACATTCTTGGCCAATAAAAATGCTCTTGGAGAACCAACAACGTCCTAACAATGCTAAAATGTCCCATAAGTCCTCCTCCATGTGCCTCACAAACTAATAGTATACGCATTGTGTTCAGTGGGATGCACAACTTGTCCTTGTAATACAAGAACCCCGGTGAAATGAAATAATGCTCACGAGTTTGTCATGGCAATGAAGTGAAAATCTCACCAAATTCTGAGCCAATTGCATAAAGATCTTTAATAAACTCAAAACCTAACAACTTAGCTTTTAATATAGTAATAAGAGTATATCACCTAAAAAGTGCATTGGCTACCACATTAGTCTTACCTACCTTATATTTAATCACAAACGCAAAACTATCTATGAAGGCGATCCATCTTGCATGTAGCTTACTCAATTTCGTTTGAGATTTGATATGCTTGAGCGATTCATGGTCAACGTGCAAGACAAACTCTTGAGGTCAAAAGTAGTGCTGCCAAGTTTGAAGAGCTCGAACCAAAGCCAACAATTCTTTATCATAGGTTGAATAGTTCAATGAAGCTTCATTCAACTTTTCACTAATATAGGCAACTAGACAACCTTCTTGAAGTAAAACAGCTTCAATACCTATACTGGAAGCATTACACTCAACTTCAACAACTTTATCAAAGTTAGATAATCTAAGAACAGGTGCATGTGTGAGTTTGTATTTAAGTAATTGGAAATATTTAGCTTGTTCTTCTCCCCAATGAAATGGCACATTCTTCTTGACAATTGAGGTAAGTGGGGCTGTAATTGTGCTAAAGTCCTTGACAAAACGTCAATAGAACCTTACCAAGTCATGAAAACTCCTTACCTCGCTCACATTAGTAGGGATAGGCCACCCACTTATAACTTTCTCCTTTACCTGATCAACTTGTATATGCTGTTCACTTACAATATAGCCTAAAAATATACGTTGATTAGTACAAAAAGTGCACTTCTTAAGGTTAGCATAGAGTTTTTCCTTTTGAAGTACATCTAAGATAGATTGCAAATGTTGGACATGCTCATCTAAACTCTTACTATAGATCAAGATATCGTCAAAATAGACTACCAGAAATTTACCAATAAATGGCTGCAAGACATAATTCATAAGTCTCATGGAAGTATTAGGTGTATTAGTTAAACCAAATGGTATGACTAACTACTCATAGAATCCATGTTTTGTCTGAAATGTAGTTTTCCATTCATCACCTCCTTTCATGCAAATTTGATGGCAACCACTCTTTAAATCAATCTTAGTTAAAATTATAGCTCTATGTAACTCAGCAAGCATGTCATCTAATCGAGATATAGGATGGTGATACTTTACCGTTATAATATTAATTACTCTACAATCAGTGCACATTCTCCATCCTCTATCCTCCATTCTTCTTTGGTACAAGTAAGACAAGTACCGCGCAGGGACTTAAGCTCTCGCAAATCCAACCTTTGCCAAGTAACTCTTCAATTTGCCTTTGTTGCTCCTTTGTTTCCTTAGGGTTTGTTCTATATGCCGTCTTATTGGGTAATGAAGCTCTAGTAATGAAATCAATTTGATGTTCAATTCCCCTTAAAGGCAGCAATCCACTAGGTATGTGCTCAGGAAACACATGTTTTGATACTCTTGCAAAAGGTTAGTGACAACACTAGGCAAGGAAGCATCAAATTCATTAGTGAGCAAAGTCTCTTTACAATCCAAAGCTAGCAAGAGCTGGTTAGAAAATAAAGCTTTTCTCATATCTTCAACCCTTGCAAGCATGCTGATTTTTCTCTCCTTTTTACTCTCAAAGGCCGAATGCTCACTACCTTTTTCCCTTTGGTTTTTCTCGACCATTTCTACCTCTTGCACTCTCAAATTTTTCTTTTTAGTTCCATACATTTCATACTCCTTTTGCAAGCTAACTTGATCCTCATGTACTTGTTGAGGTGTAAGTGGTGCAAGTATTATCTTTTTATTGCCATACTCAAAAGAATATTCATTCAAAAAGCCATAAAAAATAACTTTCTTGTCAAATTGTCATGGACGACCTAGAATGATATGTGCAGCTTGCATTGGTACTACATCACATAAAATATCATTTTCATATCTATCAATGCGAAAAGAAACTAAAATTTGCTTAAGAACACGTACCTCACCACTATTGTTCAACCATTGAAGCTTGTAAGTTCAGGGGAGTTCATTAGTTGGCAAGTTGAGTTTCTCCACCATCAATGCACTAGTAACATTAATGCAACTCTTTGGATCAATCACCAAGCTGCAAATTTTATTGCTCACATGACATCTTGTATAAAAGATGTTTTCTCATTGTAATTTCTCCTTACTAGTTTGAGAAGCTAGTGCTCTCCTCGCTACCAATCCAACTTTATCATTAGTTGGTATTTCTTCCAATCCCTTATCTTCTTCCTTAATCAAGGGTGGCATCTCCTCATACTCTTCTTCATATCGGTCAACACCTCACCATTTGGTAATATGAGCATGGTCCTTTGATTTGGACATTGTGATGCAATGTGACCAAATTCTTGACACTTAAAACATTTGGTGTCTTGATTTCTAGACTTAGGTGGTTCTTGATTAGTCTTAAAACCTCTCTTTTGGTGCGATTTTGAAGATGGTGTAGTCAACTTCACTTCTCCACTTGAAATTCCATTTGGCTTGGACGAATTTGATGCACCCAAGGGGTTGACCTCTTTTTTCAAGATCTGATTTCTCCAATTTCCAGATTGAAAGTTAGAGTTTTGGCGAGCTATACTTCTTCTCCTTTTGAGCCTCCTCTCCACCTTAACGGCTTTGTCCAATAATTCTACCATGTCAAGGTAATGTTGGAGCTCTACAGCATCAGCAATTTCAACCCTTAAGCCTCTGAAAAACCGAGCCATTGTAGCCTCCAAATCCTAATAGACATCGGCCCTTATAATAGCCATCTCCATTTCCTTGTAGTTATTCAACCATCATATTATCTTGTGTGACAGTTTACACTTTGTGGTACAAATCTCTATGGTAGTAGTCAGGTATGAAGCGTTTGCTCATGACTCGCTTAAACTCATCCCATGTCCTAATGGTTGGCTCCTCATTCCTCCTTTGTTTGGTGTGGAGTTGATCCCATCAAATTGTTGTATAATCGGTGAATTCTATAGCTGCCAACTTCACTTTTTGATGTTCCATGTAGTGGTTACAATCAAAGACCATTTCAATCTTTCTCTCCCACTCCAAATATGCCTCGGGGTCAGATTTGCCTTGGAATGTAGGGATTTTCAGTTTTATCCCTTTGAGAGTATCATCCTCATGCTTAGGTGTATGTTTGTGTTCCCTCAGCCTTTGTTCTCAATCTTCAAGCTCAGTGTCCACATTTGAATCACCAAACTCATTGAAAGGTTGTTTCCCTCGAGATTTCTTAGAGGAATTCCTTAAAGTTTCTTGATTATCAATGCGTTCATGGATTGACTTGAGTTTAAGATCAAGCTTTCTTTGAGACTCTGCTAACACGGCGTCCAATTTTAGAGCAAGTTGAGCAATAGTCATTTCAGCTCCACTTCCCATGTTTTAAACTTGCAAAACTCAACAAATGTTAGTAGAAAATGCCTCATTTACTCCCTTAGGTGTTTCACTCCTGCTTGTGTTTCAGTCAGTGTATTAATCACTCTAATGATCTCACCAATCACTTCTCAAGTCACTTGATTGCCCCTCTTGAAGAAATCAAAATTTCTCAATGAGTATCAACCAAACTTTCACCATGCTTCACACTAGATGGTGGCGGATGAGTGCTGGAAATTTGGAGTGAAATGGATTGAATAATAACTCAAAATAGGACACTAAATTACACTAGAATCACCTTGCCAGTCCGTACAAAATGACTCAAGAATTTCGAAACTTTTGACTGGTGATTTAAATTAGGAAACTAACAACTAATTGGAAACCAAGACTAATTTGGACTCTTTTTGGGTACTTTTAAACACGAAAATAGCCTAGAAAAAGACTCAAAAATTTTAAAGATGGACAGATTATAAACTTAGACTAAAACAAGAAACAAATGGCTGAATTTTTTGAAACCCTAGGAAAAAAAAAACCTTCTACCTAATTGCACTTTAGCTGGAATTTTGGAAGTTCAAACAAGGGTTTCTTGGGGTTTTTTTTTGGAAGTTAAGGCTGCTAATTTGGAACTTTTCACATGTGCAACAAGTGGCAAAATCTAGATTAGTTTAATTATGTGGTGATTAGGATTTGTTTGCACTCCCAAGTCAACTTGGATTCCCAAATCAGATTTGCTTCTTGTTTTAACTTCAAGGTTGATGCGAATCTGTTTGCTTTTCTTGTCTCATTCTTTTCTTGTTCACGTAAACAACAACTTTTTTTTTCTTTCAATTTGGATCAAGGCTCAAAGAATCAAGAAATGGCTTAGGTTTTGTACAAGAACAGCTGCAACTTTCTTTTTGTCAAGAAATGGATTAGGGTTTTGTAAGAGGTCCAAGATTTGGAGACTTGGATTCAAGATTCTCAAGCAACCCTAGTTTTCAACCCAAGAACTTCAAGATTTGTCAAGAAAGTGTTCAAGAAATTCAAGAATTTTATCAAGAAACTTCAAGAATTTCATATACTTCCAAGAAGCAAGAACAATCAGCCACAGATGATTCAAGAAACACAAGGCCCAATACAAATTGACAAGAAAACCCTAGGTCAGGCTTCAATTTTCAAGAAAAAACAACGACCAGAAATATATATATATATATATACACTGTCGCGCCCCACTTTTTGAGTTGTGAAAGTAGTGTGTGAGATATGTATGTGAACGTGTGTGAAAATGAAAATAAAAGGCCGTGGGATTGTGAAATGCGACGGTTTGGCCAAACAAAGTTCAAAAAGGGTTTTTAAATGGAATCGCCACTTGGTATAGAGTTAGGGTGTACCAAGTCACCCAAAAAGTGATTTTTTGGAAAGAGAAGTAAACAAACCCTTTTTAAAGAACTTTTAAGCTCTACGTAACCAAAGAAAGAGATCGGGGGTCACATTTGATAAGGGAGAAGGCAAAGGCAAAGCCTAAGGCACTCCCTTACCCTAGCCAAGGCTAGTTGCGTGACTTAGCCCCACTTTTCCTAATTTTTCTACTCAAAATATGTGTTGCATGTTGGATGTGACTAATGGATATGAAAAAATGCAATCCTAAATCTAAAATGTCTCTTATGAGGCTTTTTGGTCCCAATCACATGAGTTGTGATGGCCAATAAGGAAAACTCTCATAGAGGTCACGGGTAATGCAAATGAAAACCCAAATATGAGTGCAAGTGTGAAAATGTGAGAAGAATGCAAAACAAAAACAAATGTAAGTGCAAGTGTGCAAATGTAAGAAAAGTGCATGTGTGCCAATTGAGACAAGTGCATGTGTGCAAATTGAGAAAATAAAGGTATTTGTGTGCAAGTGGATGAAAATATGGTATAATAGTAGTAAATGCATATAAGTGCAATTGGGTGCGATTTGTGAGGTAGAAAATAAATAAGTGATAGGGAAAGAAAAAATGTGCAAACATGGCATGTGGATGGAGAAAAATATAAGTAGTAAGAAAATGTGGATAAAGAAAGTGAGGAGGTGATATGATAAAAATGAGAGTGTATGAACCTAGAGGAATGCATCAAGTCGGGTACGGGAATGACTTCTAACTCCATGATTTTGATTTTTCCTTTGATTAGAAGGAAGAACTAGCGTGCTAAGGCTATTTTGCAGCCACACTCGCTCGTTTCCCTTACCGAAAGGGGACTCTCAAGCAAATGTACCCTATAACTAGCATGAGGATGCAAAAACCTAAAATGAAAGGGAAAGGATTGGAGGAGCATGCCAAACTCTTGAAACTTTTCTTTTTCAACTCAAACTTGCCCCAGTGAGGGGTTTGCGATTCTCAGGGGTTGCCAAACGAAATAATTTATTCTGAAAGCTCAAAAGGGATAACTAGGGATAGAATGTTTGATTGGAAAAGAAGATGGCCTGACTTGTTTTCCGTTCCTTACAATAACTCTGAAAGGAAACTTTCATTAATGCAAAATTTCTGGCATGTATCTGAATTAACTGACTGAGGAAGACCCTTGTTCATCCATATTTGTGAAACATAGGCGATCCATGCGGACAAAAACTCTTCCTTTTCTTTGTTTTTTTTAAAATTGGAACCCAAGTGGAATCAAATTTCCCCAATTTGCGGTTCCCTCCTTATTCTAGCATTTTTGTTTTTCCCCTTTTTGGAAAATTCTCCAATCTCCCTCCCCAATGCGGGGTACGATCGTAAGTGCTTTGAAAAGAACCACCAATTTTAGCTCAAATGAGGATGCAAGGGATGATCAGTGTTTAGGTTGTAGAAACGACGACCAAAACATCATTCTTACACCTCATGACAACCAAAGTAACGAAATGGTTATTGAAAATCCATTCCCCTTTTTGATATTTGAAAATTTTCCAATATAGGGTAGTGATCATTAGGGCTCTTATTTGAAACGAAATTATTCTTTTAAAGGCTCAAATGGGAGGGCAAATGATAAAATGTGTATAGGTAGAGAAACGAATGTTCAAAGTATCATTCCAAATTTTCAAAACAAACAAGAATAATGCACATTTTTGCTTTCACTTAGATGTGATTGAATCGGATTAGACACCGCGGACATTTTCAAGACAAAGTTGCCCCAATTTGTAATTTATCAATCAATGTGACTGATTTTATTTTGGGGTTAAGTGAAGGAGAAAGGTATCTCATGGGCCTTCTGAGTGACCTCTTTTAATTTTGAGCACTCTTATTGTGTAGCTCGGATCACCAATCTAGTGTACACAAGAATTTTAGAAAGCATACACTTGCGAATTTTCAGGTTGGAGGTTGAAAAAACTCTCAATTCGGTCTTATTTCTTAAAATTCATCATGAAATCTCTTAATGAGCTCAATAAGAATGAAATGTACACGAGTATTATACAAAACAAATAATTGTCTGAATAAAAGCTTCATTATTGCCAATGTTTGAAAAATTTAAAAGCAATTCTACAAAATTCCTTTACATATGTATACACATTTTCTCTCTTAATATCCCCTTTTCCTTTGAGCAATGAAATCCCGTAGATGTTTTGCACGAGCACTTTCAGATGAATTTTCGAATTCACGTTGTAGGGCCTGCCTAAGAATCAAGTAATACTTGTAATTTTCAAACTTTATCAGATCAAAATTGTTATCAGATATAGAAAAGTATTTTCACCTTATTGAAATATTTTTATGAATGCAAGGGGAAGGGGAAAAAATAAAAGAAAAATACCCAGAGTTAGTAAGCAAAATTGTAAAATCGGTATGCATGTCCTATGGGGGGAACCCTTTTTATGCCAAGAGTAGGCCTAGCATGAAAATGCAATCCTCTAGGGTAGGCACTATACCATACCTGATGAATCCGATCAATTGATTGAGTGAAAAATAATTTGAAAAATTTGGCCAATTTGGAGTGAGAAGAAACATTCATCCTAAAAAATGAGGACAAAGTCCGAATGAATTGCTTATTTTGATCGACGCATGATGTGTCAAAAGGGGTAAAATGGTCAAATTCATTGAATGAAATTTGATTATTTATTGAAAATTGAATGGATAACCCTAAAAATGAATTAAACTAATCAAATGAATTGAATGAAATCAATTGATCAAACCGATTGAGTGAAAGGATGATTTATTCAAAATCGACCGAATTGCCCTAAAAATAGGTAAACTGGTCAAATGGATCGGATGATTTATTCAAAATTGATTAGATCACCCTAAAAAGGGTAAACTGGTCAAATGAATTTAAAACCGACTAGGTTGCCTTAAAAATGAACAAATTGATAAAATGGACTGGATAAAACTGATGAATAAAATGGCCCAATGGATTGAATGGAAATGATGGCTTATTGCGATGCATTAGTCTATGAGCCTTCTAAAATCAAATTTTGGCCTCAGTTTATTTATCGTCTCAATAGCGAGGAATTGTTTGTGAATTTCTTCAAACTAATGTCCTTTTGCAAGGGATTTTTACCAATTTGATAAAATGGCCAAAAAGTGATTATTAAATGCCCATATTCTAATGTGCAACAATCGCTTTGCTGTCTTTGAAAAGATCGGATCCTACCTTACCTCGTGCACTACCCCTTTGGATGGTACAGGAAATATAAACGTGCAAGTCTCATTGGATTATATATCCGAAACACAGGGCGGTATATTCCTAACGTGGGGATCCCCTATGTGGCATTCCCTTTCTTGGGTTTATGCATGATGCCAGTTTATTAAAGCGATAAAACATGCAGTTTGAAATGAAATATGACCTAAGGGACCCTTTATTTGCCAGGGTGGGCTTAAAATGACATGGCATTATTAATTTATGAACGAAATATGTCAAAATTTCTTAAACGTGCAGTAGCCTATCTACAAAGGTAGGTTCTAAAAGAAGGTCATGCCAGACCTCTTATTTGCTAGGGTTTGTGAATGCAATGGGGACACAAAACCAAGAAAAGTTAGTTCAGGCAGATAAATACACATAACACATTGTAGCAACGAAATCAATACAAAGCAATAAAAGGGAGAAAGGGGTTGGACCCCTCCCCTCGTGAATAGTGTCCCTAATAGGGTAAGGCAGACGTTATCCTAGGTAAAACTATCATGGATGCATGAGGTTGGGGCTCACTAATGCATCTAGACTCGATAGGTTTTAGGTCCCCGAGCCTTCAGACTTGGAAACCAACGGTCATCAATCCCAAGGTTCTTTGTCGGTGGCTCGAACGATTCCCCAGACATTGCTATGCACACGTCGTGTCACGGCTACATGTCTGAGTGAATCTATAAAAAACCCTCAACTTTCGACTAAAAGCTAAAGGCTATCAACCCAAAGCTTAAAGCGGAAGATTGAGTGACCCCTCGGATCGTGCTACGCACACGTCGTGTCGCGATCACACGTCCAAGTGGGTCGCCTAAAATCCTAATAGGGTGGAGTGGCGTGACAAGCCACTAAAAGAAAAAATAAATGGGGGGTAAAAATTAAAGCGTATGCACGTATGCTAGTGCTCGTTTGGAGGGGAGGGATCAAGAACCAACGCGAGACTCTAGGGTATGTCCCCAACCCAAATGCAATGCAAAGCGCGAGATAAAACAAGTACAACATACATCCAAACAACCAATCATACATACGCAAGTGAGGGAATAGTTTGATACGCGCGCGAGGCAAAAAGTCCTAAAATGGAAAATGCAACCCTAATATCCAAATGCTATGCATAAAAAGGGGTAGAAAAAGGAAAAGAATAGCTAAATCAAATGCTTGGACCCACTTAGGAAGTCCCCAGTGGAGTCGCCAACTGTCGCGCCCCACTTTTTGAGATTGTGAAAGTAGTGTGTGAGATATGTATGTGAACGTGTGTGAAAATGAAAATAAAAGGCCGTGGGATTGTGAAATGCGACGGTTTGGCCAAACAAAGTTCAAAAAGGGTTTTTAAATGGAGTCGCCACTTGGTATAGAGTACGTTAGGGTGTACCAAGTCACCCAAAAAGTGATTTTTTGGAAAGAGAAGTAAACAAACCCTTTTTAAAGAACTTTTAAGGTCTACGTAACCAAAGAAAGAGATCGGGGGTCACATTTGATAAGGGAGAAGGCAAAGGCAAAGCCTAAGGCACTCCCTTACCCTAGCCAAGGCTAGTTGCGTGACTTAGCCCCACTTTTCCTAATTTTTCTACCCAAAATATGTGTTGCATGTTGGATGTGACTAATGGATATGAAAAAATGCAATCCTAAATCTAAAATGTCTCTTATGAGGCTTTTTGGTCCCAATCACATGAGTTGTGATGGCCAATAAGCAAAACTCTCATAGAGGTCACGGGTAATGCAAATGAAAACCCAAATATGAGTGCAAGTGTGAAAATGTGAGAAGAATGCAAAACAAAAACAAATGTAAGTGCAAGTGTGCAAATGTAAGAAAAGTGCATGTGTGCCAATTGAGAAAAGTGCATGTGTACAAATTGAGAAAATAAAGGTATTTGTGTGCAAGTGGATGAAAATATGGTATAATAGTAGTAAATGCATATAAGTGCAATTGGGTGCGATTTGTGAGGTAGAAAATAAATAAGTGATAGGGAAAGAAAAAATGTGCAAACATGGCATGTGGATGGAGAAAAATATAAGTAGTAAGAAAATGTGGATAAAGAAAGTGAGGAGGTGATATGATAAAAATGAGAGTGTATGAACCTAGAGGAATGCATCAAGTCGGGTATGGGAATGACTTCTAACTCCATGATTTTGATTTTCTCTTTGATTAGAAGGAAGAACTAGCGTGCTAAGGCTATTTTGCAGCCACACTCGCTCGTTTCCCTTACTGAAAGGGGACTCTCAAGCAAATGTACCCTATAACTAGCATGAGGATGCAAAAACCTAAAATGAAGGGGAAAGGATTGGAGGAGCATGCCAAATGCTAGAAAACTAAGAAAAATGTATGAAATGTAGTGAAACATGCAAGTGTGTACTAACGAGAGGGGACGACTTATTGGGTCTAGCATTGGACTAGCCCTTTTCTAAAAATTCTCTCACGAGCATTGGACTTGCGAGAGTTCAAGGGGAAAGATCATGACTAGCCATGGTGACGTCACACATTCATTATAAACCAAATAAATCATGTAAAAGCTAATAAAGCAAATAAATACATAAATCACATATTGCACATAACACATAAGCATGGTATCTAGATGCAAGACCCTAAGAAAGCAAGTAACACGTAGCACGTAAGCATGCAAATCACACAAGGCAATGAAGGCCCTAACTATTAAATTTGCTAACTAAAACAAATGGGGAAGAGGGAAAAGGGAATAAAAATGCACTCCAAGCCCTATCTATTACAAGTCAAGAGGTGTACACATACCTCATAAATAAATAAAATAATGACTTAATAAAAGCGAAAGTAAATGATATAAATGAAATGAATTAAGGAAAAGCAAGGAAAGCAAAGTAGACATGCAATTCTCACTTAGCACGTTGGATCACATAGGGGAGAGACAAATAAGATAAAAGAAGTTATACCTCCCTTGAAATGGAGCTCTAATGGGGTGAAGTCGCTTATTTATCCTCCAAAATAAAAGAAAAGGTCAAGGCACCAATTTAATTGAGAAAAATTAAAGAAATGAAAACACAAGCTCGCTTGGTCAGAAAGCCCTTAAAATTATGAATTAAAAGCAATTTAAACAAAACGAGGTGGCTAATTGAAGCAAACAAGCAATGAAGTTGCAAAAATTAGAACTACCAAGGACCAAATTGAGGAAATTATTCAATTGGTTGGGTCATAGTGAAATAAAGGGAGACCTGGGGGGCCAAAGTGCAATTTCCGAAAGTTTTTCATGCAAGTTCATGCAAAACAACGAAGAGAATGCTTCTGCAATTTCCAGCCGTGACTTCCTATCCTATTTCACCATGCAAACATATTCACCAAATGCCAGGATTTTAACTATCAATCATTGACTAAACATGTAACTTCATTACCGGATTGAAACAAGAATTGGAGCTGACCATTAAGGGTAAAAAAAAAAAAACTAAACAGCAAAAGAAGGAAGAAGAAAAAGTGCAGCCAGGTTTTCTGCAATTTGCTTCCTAAGCTTTGAAGCTTCGGCAACCAAGAATAGGTTAGAAAATTTTTAAATCAATCCTCCAAGCTTTGAACTAACTAACAACTGCACAACTACCATAATCCATGCAAGAAAAAATCATATAAGGAAACCATGTTAACTCATAAAGAAACTCATGCATTCTGCTGGTTTCTTTCTGCTGCAAATAGCATGCGCATGAAAACATTTCATGAATTCCAATGACCATGTCGATTCATCAACCAATCGTACAAAACTCAACCCAACAAGAGACCATGCAATGACGCAAGGTCATTATGTTTAAACATCAGAAAATTCAGACAAAAGATCATGCCAACATCGAAATAGCATTCTGTAATTTTTCAGCTACAGTTAGCTACGCTTGTGATGTTCATCAGATGCAAACTTTCATTCAAACATGGACAGCTTCTCAACCACACAGCAAAGGCTTGATATTGAGCAATCAAAATCATAGAAATTGAACATTCAAGCAAGCAAATCTTCTGTAAAAAAAAATCTGCAACCTTCCGGGTTTAGTTCAAAAAAAAAAAAAAAAAAGAAAGGTTTCCTGCTGCAATTTTGTTGCTTAGCTACCTCGCGTGGCAGATTTTCACAAGCATCTCAACCCACAATCCTAACTTTAAGTTCTTATCAAGCTTGTCATGCATGCCATGGGATGGCAGAACCAGAAATGATGAATATTTTCGCGCAAACCAGAATTCAAACCAAGCTTTCTGCTGAAAAGGATTCGGCAGCTAGGGAGGCTTTCTGCAATGTCCGAAGTTTAACAACCCAGAAACCATATGAAACATATTCCAAGCAAAACAAGATCCCTATACTCAGGCACTTTTATACCACTAAAATGTCATGAAACAGAAGAATTAAGCTGAAAACGTGGAATTAGCAAAGGAAGCAAAAAGAAGGCGTGAGTTCATAATCACGCCTTCTCTGGGAGAATGCTCAAGAAACGTGAGCTCAAGTGGGCAAGTGGATCTGCAATGGTTCTGCAACCAATTCTGTTAGCAGGATCACGAGGACAAGCTGGACCAAGTGGCTGAAGAATTAGTTAGTAGTTGGCTATAAAATGGCCAGGAACAGAGAGGAGAAGGATAGAAATTTGTTAGCTCAATTTTGGGAATTGTTCCCTTAAGCATTCTTCTTCTTGTTCTTCCTTCATTCTTGTCATTTTTCTTTCCTTTTACCGCCAATTCTGTATCATCTCAATTCAATCAATATTAATACTACTTCGATTGATTGCTGATCTATTCCTGATTGTTTTCTGCTGATAAGCATAAGTTTGTGCAAATAGATAATCCATTTCATTATTAGCAATTCTATTGCCTAGTTACTGTTCGATACCATCACAGTGGTATCAGAGCAGAGCTACGAGCCAACGGGATGTCAAAAACTCAGGAGGAAGCGCTAAGGAGAGAGCTCACTGAGTTGGGGAGTGTGGTAAGAACATTTGCTAATAAGCATGATGGGGTAGAACAGACTGTGAGGGCAATAGAGCACAGGCAGGAGAGCACAGAAAGAGCCATCAAAAACTTAGACAAAAAATATGAAGGTATGATGAACATGATGGCCCAAATTATGTCCAAATTGAATGATAAGGGGAAGGAGGTAGGGGACAGCCACTCAGGAAATGGTCAGATCATAGAGGGAGTTAAGGAGAAATGTGCAGGGAAGGGAGGATCCAGACTGCCTAGGATGGAATTCCCTGTGTTTGATGGGACCAATCCTAGGGAATGGGTGAGGAGAGCTAATAAATATTTCCAGATATATGAAGTAGAGGAAGAAATGAAAACTGATATAGCTCAACTCTACCTCAAGGATAGAGCAGACATCTGGTTCCATGGGATGTACTCTGAAAGAGGAGCAGTCCCATGGAGAGAGCTGTCCTTAGCAATCTGTGAGAGATTTGGAGAGGGAGATCCACAGGAGGCCATCGAGGAGTTCAACAAATTGGTACAAACAGGCAGCATAGCAGACTACCTGGAAAAATTTGAGATGCTGAAATCACTGGTAATGATCTCACTCCCTGGACAACCTGATGCTTATTATAAATCCTGTTTCCTTAGTGGCCTTAAGGAGGAAGTTGTCAACATGGTCAGAATGACCAAACCACTAACATTGGCGGATGCCATTGAGACTGCTAAGCTACAGGAAAAGAACCTTGAAGCCATCAGGAAAGCACAGAGTAGGGGCATACAGAAAACTCCCTTGCCACCATTGTCACACACCACTAATTTCTCCAACAAAATGAAATGGCCTAACAACCAGAGACCAGACCCCTATACCAACAAAAGTACCAAACCAGGAGGACCATCAACCAATTACTACAAGGGAATTACCCCCTCTGAGTTTAGCTATAGAAGGGAGAAAGGGTTGTGTTTCAAGTGTGCTGAACCTTATACCTTAGGACACACCTGCAAACAGGCTCATATTCACTACATAATGGTGGATGAGTCTACTGAACCTGTCAGCCCAATAGAGGGGCAAGGGGAGGGTGCTGAGGAGTGTGCTGACTGTCCAGAAGGTGGTAACCTCAAAGAAAACATTGAGGTCTCCATTCATGCTTTAGCAGGGGGGAATGAACACAAAACCATCAAAATGAGGGGAAAACTTGCAGGAAGGGAGCTACTGATACTTATTGACAGTGGCAGTACCCACTGCTTCATGGATGAAAGTTTGGCACAGGATCTGAAGATGCAGACTGCAGGTACAACCTTGACTGTTAAAGTGGCTAATGGAGAGAGGCTGGAATCCAGGCAACTCCTACAGGAGGTAGGTTGGGAGATGCAGGGACACAACTTCCATCACAAATTCAACACACTCAAACTAGGCAGTTGTGACTTGATTCTTGGAGTGGACTGGTTGGCCAAGCACAGCCCCATCGAATTTGACTTCCAGCAGCTAACTATGAAGTTTTTGAAAGAAAAAAAACCAGTAATACTAAAAGGGGAGGCAGAGAAGCTGAAGTTGAAAGCCATTAAGGGAAGCAGGCTTGCCAAATGGAAAAGGAAACAGAACTATGGAATCACTGCTCAAATCTACCTGGTAGAAGAAGGAGGAGGAGACCAGGGACAGATTCCAACAGAAATGAGAGAGCTACTGGTGCAGTTTGAGTCCATTTTTGATGAGCCACAGGGCATGCCACCAGTCAGAAGCCATGATCATGCCATTCCACTAAAGGAAGGAGAAGCACCTTTCAAGAACAGGCCATACAGATGTCCTTATGTGCAGAAGGCTGAGATAGAGAAGCTGGTCAAAGAAATGTTACAGATGGGAATTATTCAAACTAGCAACAGCTCTTTTGCATCCCCAGTCCTATTGGTGAAAAAGAAGGATGGTAGCTGGAGATTTTGTGTTGATTACAGGCAGCTCAATGAGCTGACAATTAAAGATAAATTTCCTATGCCATTGATAGATGAACTGCTTGATGAATTGCAGGGCTCTAAATTTTTCACCAAAGTAGACTTGAGATCTGGATACCATCAGATCAGGGTGAAGGTGGAGGATCGACACAAAACTGCATTCAGAACTCACCAGGGGCTGTATGAGTTCAAGGTCATGCCCTTTGGGCTGACCAATGCCCCAGCCACCTTCCAGAGCCTCATGAATCACATCTTCAGGGATCAGCTCAGGAAGTATGTCCTGGTATTCTTCGATGACATCCTAATCTACAGCCCAAGTTGGAATAGTCACATGAAGCATGTTGCCACAGCATTAAACATCCTGAAAGAGCATCAGCTTTATGCTAAAAGGAGCAAATGTTCCTTTGCTCAGACAGAAGTGGAATATTTGGGCCACATTATCTCTGACCAAGGGGTAATGGCTGACCCCAAGAAGGTAGAAGGGATGCTGGGGTGGCCAAGGCCAACTACAGTTAAGCAACTAAAAGGATTTCTGGGGTTGACAGGTTATTATAGAAAATTTGTGATGGGCTATGGCTCCATAGCTAAGCCACTCACTATGCTGCTACAAAAAGATGGATTTCGGTGGAATGAAGAAACAGAGGAGGCTTTCCAAAGGCTGAAGTTGGCAATTAGCAACACCCCTGTGCTGGCATTGCCTGACTTCACCAAACCATTCATAATTGAAACTGATGCATGCTATGGAGGTGTGGGAGCTGTGCTGATGCAGGACAGGAGACCTTTGGCATACCTAAGCCAGAGCTTGGGTCCAAGAAACTTAGGACTCTCCATCTATGAAAAAGAATTACTAGCCTTGGTAATGGCAGTGACTAAATGGAGGCATTATTTGGAGGGACATCATTTCATAATAAAAACTGATCATCAGAGCCTCAAGTACCTGCTGGAGCAAAGGATAACTACAACACTCCAACAAAAATGGCTGACCAAGCTTCTGGGACTGAGTTATGAGATTCATTACAAAAAGGGAAGAGAAAATGTGGTGGCAGATGCACTGTCCAGGAGAGCCAACTCTGAGGCAGGGGATTGCAATGCTCTGGTTTGTGTCATCCCAGAATGGATTAAGGAGGTAATTGGAAGCTATGAAGGAGATGGAGAAACACAGGACATCATCAGACAGCTGCTGCTGACTCCTGATAGCCAATCAGACTTCACCTACCAAGATGGTATACTCAGGAACAAAGGGAAGATAGTGGTAGGTTCAGAAGGAGAAGTCAGGAAGAAGATCATTTCTGCCATACATGACTCACAGCTGGGAGGACACTCTGGAATACAGGCAAGCTACCAAAGGGCCAAACAATTGTTCCATTGGAAAGGGATGCACAAGGCTATCAAGGATGCTGTACTACAGTGTGATGTGTGCAGAAAGTGCAAGGATGAACACAACGCCTATCCAGGACTATTACAACCTCTTCCTATACCTCAGTACTCATGGAGTCATGTAACTATGGACTTCATTGAAGGACTGCCAGTATCTGAAAAGAAGGACACAATTATGGTGGTGGTGGACAGATTCACTAAGACAGCACATTTCATCAGTCTCTCCCACCCTTTTGATGCTCCCACAGTGGCTAGACTCTTCATGGACCACATCTGCAAGATCCATGGTGTACCTCTGAGCATGCTCTCCGACAGGGATAAGGTATTTACTAGCCATTTCTGGACAGAACTTTTTACCATGTTGGGGACTGAGTTACAGTTGAGTACTGCTTATCATCCTCAAACAGATGGCCAATCTGAGAGGGTAAACCAAGTGTTGGAAATGTATCTTAGATGTATGACACACTTGGAACCAAAGAGGTGGAATGCTTGGCTCTCCCTTGCTGAATGGTGGTACAACACCACCTATCACACAGCCATTAAAATGAGCCCATTCGAGGCCCTGTATGGATTGGCCCCCCCACAGCTAGCTCTGGGATCATACAACCAATCCAGAGTAGCCACAGTAGAGGAACATCTAAAGGACAGACAGATAATGGATGGAGTTCTCAAAAAGAACCTACAGGAAGCTCAGAATAGGATGAAGTTTTATGCTGATCAGAACAGGAGTGAGAGGACTTTTGAGGTAGGAGATTGGGTCTACTTGAGGCTACAACCATATAGGCAGATGTCAGTGGAGCTGCGAAGCAACACCAAGCTGTCTGCCAGGTACTTTGGCCCATACCAGGTTACTCAGAAGGTAGGAAAAGTTGCTTATAAGCTGCAATTGCCAGAGGGAACCAAGGTGCACCCTGTGTTTCATGTATCTTTGCTAAAAAGGAAACTAGGAGAGAAAGCAACTCCTGTGCTTCAACTGCCTAACATGGATGGTAAAGGACATCTGAGGGTACAACCAACAGCTATACTGGATCGCAGAATCACCAAGAAAGGAAATGCAGCAGCTGTACAGTGGCTCATCCACTGGTGGGGAACCACACCAGCTGAGGCTACATGGGAAGATTCAGAAAAAATTGAGAATGAATTCCCTGACTTCCAATCTTGAGGACAAGATTGTTTGAAGGGGAAGCAATTGTCATGAAACAGAAGAATTAAGCTGAAAACGTGGAATTAGCAAAGGAAGCAAAAAGAAGGCGTGAGTTCATAATCACGCCTTCTCTGGGAGAATGCTCAAGAAACGTGAGCTCAAGTGGGCAAGTGGATCTGCAATGGTTCTGCAACCAATTCTGTTAGCAGGATCACGAGGACAAGCTGGACCAAGTGGCTGAAGAATTAGTTAGTAGTTGGCTATAAAATGGCCAGGAACAGAGAGGAGAAGGATAGAAATTTGTTAGCTCAATTTTGGGAATTGTTCCCTTAAGCATTCTTCTTCTTGTTCTTCCTTCATTCTTGTCATTTTTCTTTCCTTTTACCGCCAATTCTGTATCATCTCAATTCAATCAATATTAATACTACTTCGATTGATTGCTGATCTATTCCTGATTGTTTTCTGCTGATAAGCATAAGTTTGTGCAAATAGATAATCCATTTCATTATTAGCAATTCTTTTTCTGCTGATAAGCATAAGTTTGTGCAAATAGATAATCCATTTCATTATTAGCAATTCTATTGCCTAGTTACTGTTCGATACCATCACATAAAGATACACAACATAAACAGCAACCGGGGAAACACCAAGAGGCAAAACATGATAAAAATCATGAATCCAAATCAGCAGCAAAGATGGCCCAAGATTCACGTTCCGCAGATTGGGATTCTCATGAAAAATTTTGCCAAAAAGACAAGGGAAAAAACTATGGTTACCTCAGAATCTTGGTGGAGTAAAATGATCGTGGCCATCAGGTCACGCTGATTCAAGAATCGCAGTCGAGGACTTCCGTCGCAGAACTTTCAATAGTGGAGAACCGGCAACTTCGAGCTTCAACTTAGCTGCGTTGGGGACGTTTTCAGTCGACAATTGCTGAACGAAAGTTGCTCCCAGACATCCCAAGAAGGTGTAGGAAAAGAAACCTCTCAGAAATACGGACTAAAGAGGTCAAAAATCATCCAGGAAGAAAACTGATCTGTCAGCCAGATTTGACGAAGAATTCTGCAGAATTCTCCTCCTTCTTTTGCTCGTTTTCTCTCCTTTCCCTCTGTGTTTTCCTTTTAGCCGCCTGTCTTTTCTACCTTCAAACTCTCTTTTTCCCTTTCTTGTTCGGCCGCCACTCTTTCTGATATTTTCCTCCTCTGCTCGAAACCCTTGCTTGCTCAGCCACCCTCTCTCAACCTTTCACTCTCGTGCAACCTCTCACTCATTTCCTGGCTTTGGAGATGATTTCAGTCGCCTATTGTTGAACAAAGCTTGTTCCTTCTCTGGTTTTTCCTTTCGAAAGCTCTCCCTCACTCTTTCTAGTTTCTGGTTCCCCTTTTTCTTTGTTTCTCTCTCGCTCAGTTTCTTTCTTTCCGCCGCCCACTAGATCTTCCCTTTCCTTGCTATCTATCCTTTCTTCCTCTCCTCCAACTCTCAGCCTGTAAACTCTCCTCTCTGTTTTCTTTTTTAGCTATCCCCGCCGTCATAAAACCTTCGCTCTCTCTTGTTTCCTTACTCAACCAGCCGCCCCCTTATCTCTTCTCATTTCATAACTTATATAGACAATCAAACCTAGCATCTACGGTGTTGTTTTCTTTCTGCATTTCCGGATGATTTCAGGCCATTAGATGGCTATTATCTCACATGCATTTGGAGCTCATGGATGAAGCCATATGGCTTGTACCATGGTCATCTGACGGAGCAAAAAAAAAAAGGAGTGAAAATGGCGTTGCAATTTCGTTTCTGCATTCGTTCACGCTTTTCCCTTTTTTTTTTTTTTTTTAGAACCTGTTAAATAGCCTGAAACCCGCTTGCGGGTTCCCCTTTCTTTTTTTTTTCTTTTTATGCTAAAATGACTTAAAACAAAAATAAAAGACTAAAAGCAAATAAAAACTAACATGACAAATAAAATAATAGTAAATAAAAATACACCAAAAATTTGGTGTCTACATACACTCTAAATGACTTCAAGATTGAAGAAAGAAGACCACAAGACAAGCAGCCACAAAGACACGATTTCAACAACAAAGACTCAATTGGACAGCCCCAAACCAACACGAACAGAAAAGAAAACTTGTTGGATTTCTTTTTCCCAGATTTAGAGTTTGCAATATGCCTCAAAAGGCTTAGCTTCACTGAAATTTGAACATATGTTATATGGAACAAACAGTGCACATATAACTCGAACAACTAAAAATTAATTTGCTTATAGGCATATAAAAATCAAGTTGTGGTTAAAGTACAACAATATTTCTATCTCTCTATAAGTTATTAAAAATTTTTGACATACAATTTAAAGTTTTAAAGTTAATTGTATGCACTTCTGGAATTAATAACCAGGAGAAAAGAAAAAAAAGGAACTGGCAGGTTGTTAGTCAATCAAAATAAAATACTTATTATGTAATAAATAAAATTATAGCATAGTGGTAAATAGTATCGTCTCCACAAAGATTGATGTGATTTGTTTCCTCTTAACACACAAGGTAAAATGGGGGGATTTTCCCAGACAATTAAATTAACTAATTAACTCTAACAAACACAAGTGTACAAAAGTTAATTAAATCTAAATTATATTGCTAAAGACTGTAGGGAAAAGAATAACATCAGAATTGGTTCATACAACTACTAACTAATGCAAAAATAAATTTAAACATCCATTGATAAACTGATTATAGTTGTCAATAAACTTTGACAAGCAACTTTTTCTTACTTTTTTGATAGTTAAGATATGACTATTGACTATTTCTCCAATTGAAAGATAATCTTAAGCATGACCATAGGATTCAATCTTACGATTGCATTAAAAACTAGAAAAACCCAGTTCTAACCAACAAAGATGCTAAGAGGATTCATTCAAGTTAGATTATATGTCTCTTTGACATAAACACAGTCATGCTAGTCACCACAAGGATTAAAGCAGTCAAATAATTACAGATTCAATTGAATTAACTGGTAGTATATTATCAAGTTAAATTAAATATAGGGCCTTAAATAAGGATATGTAATGGCTTCTTATGGGATAAGGAGGCTCATTCAAAGAGCATTCATTGGAGGTCTTGGAAGAAACTTTGCTACCCAGTGGAAGAAGGTGGGTTGAGTTTTTGTTCCTTTGACGATATGTGTTCCGCCTTTGCTTGCAAACATTGGTGACGGTTGCAGAAGAAGGACACAATATGGGCAGATTTTATGCACTCCAATATATTAAGGGTTTCCATCCTAGTCAAGTTCAGGTCCTCATGCCTCTCCCTTTGTGGTGGCGATAGGAGAGCATTAGAAATATCTCAAAAAACAGCATTCGATGGTGTGCGGGAAGAGGTTTTGTAGATTTTTGGTTTGACCGGTGGCTTTTTGACTCTCCTTTGGTAGACATGATCCCCATTAGTGATCCGCCAGGCATGTTGTTAGCAGAGTTTGTTGGTGACAGGGGATGGAAGGTCGAGCACTTGAAGTGTTGGTTGCCTAGACATTTGGTTCGATAAATACAGGAGGCTAACTTGTACCCTGATCAACCTGATTGCATGGTTTGGGTGAGCTCGTCCACTGGAGTGTTCTCAATTAAGTCTGCTTAGGATCTTATCCGACAGCGACGAAATTTTTCTCTGGTGGATAGATTTATGTGGAATAATATTGTACCACTTAAGATGTCTTTTTTTGCATGGAAGGTGATGCGCAGTTTGGTTCCTTTGGATGAGAATTTGAAGTGACATGGAATTCCACTAGCGTCAAGATGTTCGTGCCACCTCTTGCAGGAAGAATCTTTAGTACACCTTTTTGTTACGGGTCCTGTAGCAATGGAGATATGGAGTTCCTTTCAAAAGAGGTTTGGAATTCTGGAGTCTTATCCTTCTCGGTGTCAGCATTGGTTTTGTCATGTTTTGGCTTGAATTCTATGGTAACGTGGAACCACATAAGGGCAGTTGTCCCTGTAGTAGTTCTTTGGTTTCTATGGAAATCTAGGAATAAAGTGCATTTTGATGGAGCACGTTTTGAGGCTTATAGGGTAATCACCTTGATAGACGACTTTGTGGGCTAGCTGGGGTTGGCCTCCAAGCTCTCTGCGAGGCATTTTAGGGGTGACTACGAAGATCCATGGGCTCATCTAGGTGTTCAGTCGTCAAGGAAAAAGAAGGTCTATGCAGTTTCTTGGAAGTGGCCACCATCGAACTATGTCAAGTTAAACACTAATGCCAGTGTCTCTCAAAATCGGGCATATGGGGGTGGATTGCTCCACGATTTGGAAGGCTGTCTAATTTTTGCTTTTTACAAGGAATTTGGGGAAATGGATGTCTTGAGGGAAGAAAGCTTATCATTGTTGCATGGCCTTCGCTTGTGTAAAGAAGTAACCAAGGGATCTCTGCTGGTGAAGGTAGATTCTGAGTGTTTGGTTCGTATGCTAAATGCTGGGGGCGTGTCAAAATGGCCTCTGTGCAACACATTGAGGAGCATAAAAACGCTATTAAATGCATTATCGGCTTCTATATCACATGTGGTTAGAGAGGCGAACTCTTCGGCTGATAAGTTAGTGGGGTTGCGATTGCCGTCTAAACTATATTATACTTCGTATCCGCAGCTTCTGGGAATAGTTAGGGCCTCGAAAACACTAGATAGTAGGGAAGTCTTTTATCTACGTTGGCGGTTTGTAAGGGAGTAGTGCCCCTATTTGCTAGCTCATTGCGGAAGATAACTTTCACTCTTTGTACTAGTTCACTTTTATCAATAAATTAGGGGGCTGGCATCCCCACCCCATGAACGGGGTTTGCCCAAAACAAAAACCAACATAATAATCATGAACAGTAAAATTAGGAAACATATAAATACTAATAAATGAATGAAGTAGTTAAAATAATTCGATCTTATAGCTGTTTATAGAACCAAATCTTCAATTTATCCCTTGATTAGAAAGAAATGTTTGGCAACTCCTAATGGTGAAAATGCAGCCAAGAAGAAGAATATAATATTTATTTTTTCTAAGGGAAGAGAAGAGAAAAACTACTATGTACGATGTCTCTGAAAATGAGAATGAGTCAAGAATATATTGTTGTTCCTACTCAAATAGATATCCCCTAACTTCCTAGAAATTATTTGGATAAAATAAATTGTTCTTTTGATAGAGTTAAAGTTAGGAAAAAATTCCTAACTAATTATCTTAAATAAAAATAGAGCTTTTCCAAGAGAAATAAGACTCTTGGTTTCTTTTTCTAGAGGTGTAGAGAATAATCTATTGATCTGCTCATATTAGTCCTAGGTCCCACACTTCTGAATTCTAGAACTTCTCTAAGATGCACCTATGCTTCACATCAATTAATCTTCTCAACAGTTCTTTTTGAAGTTCTTCTATTCCAAATTCCTAAAAATACCAACAAAACACAAAATTTAAATAGAATCCACTAAAATGTCATATTATGAAATAATCTACTAAAATAAAGGGAGAATTGACACAAAATATATAACAATTTAACATCTTATAAAAAATGTCATATTATGTGTCTATCCAAAATATTTTAATATCCTTAAAAACTTTCAAATTATATCGTTATTCTATATAAGAATGAGTTGTGGTCAAAAGTCATACTTGAATTTTAACTACAAGGATAAGGGTAGTTTGGAAATGTGAAAATGCCTTATGAGCAATTGGATTATAGAGTACAAGTCATTACAGCTTTGGTTTCACAGTAATTAATTAGATGACCTTTTAGACATTTAAGGCTAGAGATAAGTTTGTTACATGATAGTGTTTGGTGTCAAGTTGAACACTGGGTACAACTAAATTCAGCTTGTATTTTGGTAGAATTATGTGAAAGCCGTTTTAATCATTTAATTGTGTTAATATCCAAACCTCTCAATTTCACCAAGCCTTTCTCTTCCACTTTTTGCAAACTTATGATATAGATATGTTAAGACATAAGTAATGCCAATTAGTGGAGAAGTTTGGTTTCTTGGTGGCTACCATAGTAACTCCCATCTGTTCAAATTCAATTCATTTACTCACAGTTTTGTTTCAGCACAATCATGTAGCCTATTAAATTCAAATCTTGTTGTACTAGCTATTCCTCTTCCCCATTTTGTAGCAAATTTCTCAATAAGTATGTTTTCTTTAGTCAGTCTATTTTTTGTTGCAAGAAATCTATAATCTTGTGGGTTGTATATGTAATTATTTGTAGTGTTTTAATTCAATTGTTCATGTTAAGCAAGTTTGACAGGAAGGAGATCATATTTGTTAATTGCTATTTATGGATTAAAGTAAGTTTATCATTGTTAATCTTCCTATTTACAAATTTCATGTACCTTTCTTTTGTTTCAACCATTAGTTATGGTAGTTTTCAAATCATTTGCTACTTTATTGGAGGCTCCATTTGTGCAATTTTCACTTCATTGTGTTTGTCAATAGGTTTAACTATATATTTAAAACTATTTGGCTACAAATCTAATGTATATATTTCATCACTTTTAATTGTTTTCTTGAATTGAATAGATTAAAATCCCTTAGTACCTTCTTGAGATATTATTCCTATAAATCAGTGGGTTATTGTTGTATTTCTTTGCAACTAACTCATAAATAAATGCTTAGTAGTTGTAATTCCCTAAAGAGAATGAGATGATTTGCTATATCTCCTAAAGCATCAAATAAATCATAATTGATTGATCGGTCAATGTGGAGGTTTCGTAATGATCCAAATGTCCTTGGAGTCAATATAAATTCAAGAACTTGGCTTGCAAGGACGACTGAAATTTCACTAACTATTGTTTCTTCAAGTATGCAAATTGTTTCAATCACATTTTTGGGCTTGTTCTCGGTTGATTATTTTAATTGATTATATATTCTGATTTTGGATAATTAGTTTTTCTAATGTTCTCGATTGCTTTTGCATTCTAATTATAGATTTTTTAATGATAAAAAAAGCTAAAATCTAGAATCGGCCAAAGAGTAGCTTTTGCTGATTTTGATTATTCTCTAGAATCAGGTTCTGTAATCAAATTTTGTAAATCTAAAGCAATTGAGAACAGAATATAGGACAAGATAGTACAGTGAATTGCCCTTATATCAGGATCAAATTCAAACCAGACAGCAAATTTTAGCATCTCCAAAGTGCATGAGCAAATATAAGTAGCTATTTATTTTACTAGATTGGATACAAAGTGGTTGATTATATCTTATAATTATGTTTCATTGCACATTATTCTTTTGACTCAATATGTAACTTTATGAATTTTTTACTCAACATCACATTATAAAGTTGCCATACTTCAATTCCTATACTACAAAACATCAAACAATAATTATTTGCTACCTTCAACCATAGGAACTAAACTCCAGTTCCTATATTACAAAACATCAAACAATAATTATTTACTACCTTTAATCACAGGCACTAAATTCTTGTGCGTGGCATGAGCTCTTCCGCCCTAGTTTATTCAACTCAAATAAGAATGACCATTTCACATCCGTTTCTACCACATGTGCCTCATGAATTAACTAAACATCAATGCCTAAATTTCTTGTTGGGTAGGGCTAAATCCACACACCTCGTCTAAATCCATACCCTTAGTACCAAGATGATAAAAAAAAAACTCAAAGTATTTATGGGGGTTGATAGAAACCTTTTTCAATACCAAAATTACCCTTTTGTGGTGAAAATAGATGGTGCCAAATCGTTTCCTCTTCTCCCATCTTTTAATGACCTTTTTCATCTCTTTGCTTTACTTTTTCAAATTATAATATTATCATTGTTAATTCAAGATCTCTACATAATTTTCTACACTAGTAGGTGTAAATCCATGCTACATGTGAAAATTAAATTTAAATTCGATAAATAATATGTGACATGCAACTAAACCTACTAGTGTAACAAAATTTCTACACAAACATTGTATAAAAATGTAATCCATAAAGACTATTATTTTGACAAATCAAATCTATTGGGTTAATTTCATTTTGCATTTTCAAACTATACTCAATTATCACTTTAGTTTTCAAACTTTGATTGTGTATACATTACTCCATAAAGTTTTAAATTCGTCCCATTGTAATCCAATCATTAACTGAATGCACAAAAATTAACAGAATAATTGCTACTCCATGTTACCTTATAAATAAAATTTGAATACTCTGTTAGTAGAGAGTGGCTTCCAATGAGATTTAGTTAGTATTGTATATTCCATCAAGATTAGACTAATATGGGACAAGATTAAGACTTAAAATGCAAAATGTAGTTAAGGGACCAAAGTGAGAACTATGGTATTATCTAAGGGTGCAAAATGGAATTAAAACCTTATCCATTCAATTATCCAACTTTCAATACCGGAAAATTTTCCCACTTATAAGTCTGTGTTGAAGTCTATGTTCTTATCGTTATAAGTCCCAGTTCTTATCATTCCGTACAATCTACAATTCTCGAGATCAAGTCGTTAAACTTGTCTCATTTTAGTCAGCACCTTCAATAGGCTTAGAGAGCTCATTAAAATTCGGGTTAATTCCACTTTGTCCCCCCAAACTTTGGACGATTACCCACTTCAGTCCCTAAACTTCAAAATGGGACACTTAAGTCCCTAAACTTATAAATACCTCCCACTTAAGTCCCTAAACTTATAAAATGTGACACTTAAATCCCTAAACCCTTATAAAATGGGACACTTCGACCACCAACAGCATTCAGGATTTGTTAACAATTTTCCTTAAGTGGGAGGTATTTATAAGTTTAGGGACTCAAATGTCCCATTTTGAAGTTTAGGGACTGAAGTGGGTAATCGTCCAAAGTTTGAGGGGACAAAGTGGTATTAACCCTTAAAATTCATCTTATTCACAGCCAAACTGGAAAAGATTCAAGAAATCGAGAAAGAGAAAAGAAAAAAGAAAGAAAGTAGTTTCATTTATGTTATCTCTGTTCATTCGTGAATTCTCTTTGTTTATCACGCATTTCGGTGTGTGTTCATGGTGGTTTAATTTACTTGTGTCTGTTTGAATTGCCATGGTATAGGTTCTGTTTTTCAGTGATCATTTGTTGTGTTTTCATTTTTTCTTGAAGTGGGATTTGGAGAGAAGCAGGGATAGAAGATGGAGTTCGATAAAGACGAGTTGAAGTTGTTAATTCACCAGTTCTTGGCTGAATCGGATGGAGAAAAGTACAGGGAAGCACTTCAAATGTAAGCTTTTATTGTTTATTATTGTTTTTCAAGATTCCTTTTTTGTTTTTTGCGATTTTCCAAAAATGGGATTTCATTGGAGTTTGTTTCGTTGTTGTTTTTTCAAGAATTTCAACTTTTTGAGCTTGTGTCACCGTGTGAGAAATTTTTGTTGCATTATTGGGTTGATTTTCTTATCTGGACAAGGTTGGCGAGGGAATCAAGGCTTTTCTTTCATATCAAGTATTTCAAAGAATGTGTGAGCAATGGAGACTGGGAGGAGGAGGAGATGTACTTATCACGGTTAACAAATGCAGAGGATAACCGTGAATCCTTTAGCATTTTCTTTGAGATCAGAAGGCAGAATTATCATGAAGCACATGACAAGTAAACACTTCTTGTTAACTTTTTCTATATTTTTTTAAAGTTAGTTCTTGAATTGTTTTGGGCTATTTCTTTAATTCCTGGTGTTTTCTTGGTATTTTCACGATTTAGCATTCTAGATTTTATGGGGTTTCCTTTATAACTCTGAACATTGTTAATTTTGTCTAGGGGTGATTGTAAAATGATGCTGGACATTCTGAAAAGGGACCTTGAAGTGTTTACTCTTTCCCAAACAGATCTTTACAGGGGACATGTACCCCTTATCCAATTGAACAAATTCCAGTGCATATAATAACGTATTTTTTGTTCTCATTAATTGATGCAAGTGATTATGGTGATTCTATTTGTAGTTTGGATGATTTGCAATTGGTAACTCTATATTGGAAGTGAAGCTTCTTAGAATGGTATGAGCAGAAGAATGCCTTTAATTGCCCCCTATAAACTGAGGCAAAAGGTGATACTTGGATTTGAAACGGAGGCAAGCAAGCTGTTTCGGGGTCAAAATCAAGCATTCTGGATGCAGGGAGGGCTGAACCGGAAAATCCTAAGGTGGAAGGAGTGGTTGATTTGTTTTCAAAATAATGTGTGTGCAGACTGTATAAGAGGATTCATCTCAAATCAGTTGAACGATTAAGTTGCCCGCTATGTTTATATTCTTTCTATACTGTCATTGTTTTCTTTGTACTCTGTAGAATTTTTAAATTTGGCCTTCTCTAGTACTTGTATGATTTTTTAGGCTTTGTAAGAGTGTGTGATGTGGATATATAAGAACCAAAACCACATTGGCATTAAGTATATGACATATTTTTCCGGAAAGCAAGAGAAGCTTTCTAACCATGGAGATGAGAAGTCAACCAGGATCCTGCTGATGGCTAAGCTGAAGCAGTTGATTGAGGCAAATCAACAAATTGGTGATAAGCTTCAGTTTCCTACCTTGCAGAAGCCAAGACTAGAAACACTAGTCAAACTGAGGTATACAAAGGATTTCTTATCTTCTTCATTTGGTTCATAATCGTGTTGAATGTCCATTACTTAAGTTGATGATATTGCATATATGTTTTCTTGGTCAACTGCTTAAGTTGCAGATTCAGCAATGCGATAATAAAGGATCTAATCATAAACTGTCAAAGAATCTTCTATATGAGGGCCCTTACTGTGATTAAGCAACTGACACCATCTCCTGTAGGTCATGGAGTAAGTTTAACTACTACTTTTTAGTTTGTGCTTCAATTGGTTAAGTAGACTATACTTTCTAGTTTGCACTACAGTTGGCTAACTTTGTCGACTTGGACTTCTGAAGGTGTACCTCGTATGATAATTTGGCATCTTTGGTGTTGAATGTGGAGATCTTATATTATTTAACTCTATTTCCTTTGCTGCTTCGTATTTGACTATGCATATCATGCCTGAATTTGTATTTTGAATGTGGCGAGGTTCTGATGGATAATTTTCTCCTCAAGCTAATGCTATGAATCTAGGTTCTAACTGAGGTTTTTGTTGCATTATTGGGTTGATTTTCTTATCTGGACAAGGTTGGAGTGGGAATCAAGACTTTTCTTTGATATCAAATATTTCAAAGATTGTGTGAGCAATAGAGACTGGGAGGAGGTGGAGAGGTTCTTATCATGGTTCACAAATGCAGAGGACAACCCTGAGTCCTTTGGCATTTTTATTGAGATCAAAAGGCAGAATTATTATTAAGCACATGACAAGTAAAAACTTCGTATTTACTTTTTTTATATTTTTTAAGGTTTGTTCTTGAATTATTTTGGGCTATTTTTTTAATTCCTAGTGTTTTCTTGTTATTTTCACGATTTAGCATTCTGGGTTTTATGCGGTTTGTTTTATAACTCTGAACATTGTTAATTTTGTCCAGGGGTGATCGTAAAATGATGCTGGAAATTCTTAAAAAGGACCTCGAAGTGTTTACTCTTTTCCAAGCAGATCTTTACAGGGGACATGTACCCCTTTTCCAATTGAACAACTTCCGGTGCATATAAGAACGTCTTTTTTGTTCTCATTAATTGATGCAAGTGATTATGGTGATTCTGTTTGTAGTATGGATGAGTTGCAATTGGTAACTCTGTTTTGGAAGTGAAGCTTCTTAGAATGGTATGAGCAGAAGAATGCCTTTAATTGCCCCTTATAAACTGAGGCAAAAAGTGATAGTTGGATTTGAAATTGAGGCAACCAAGCTGTTCCAGGGTCAAAATCAGGCATTCTAGATGCAGGGAGTGCTGAACCAGAAAATCCTAAGGTGGAAGGAGTGGTTGATTTGTTTTCAAAATAATGTGTGTACGAACTGTATAAGAGGATTCATTTCAAATCAGTTGAACGATTAAGTTGCCCGCTGTGCTTATGTTCTTTCCAATCTGTCAATGTCTCTTTTGTACTCCATAGAATTTTTTCATCTGGCCTTCTCTGGTCCTTGTGCGATTTTTTAGGCTTTGTAAGAGTGTGTGATGCAGTTATATAAGAAGCAAAACCACATTGGCACTAAGTATATGACACATTTTTTCGGAAAGCAAGAGAAGTTTTCTGAGCAGTCAGCCAGGATCCTACTGATGGCTAAGCTGAAGCAGTTGATTGAGGCAAATCCACTCATTGGTGATAAGCTTCAGTTTCCTATCTTGCAAAAGTCGAGATTAGAAACACTAGTCAAACTGAGGTATACAAAGGATTTCTTATCTTCTTCATTTGCTTCATAATCGTGTTGAATATCCATTACTTAAGTTGATGATATTGCTTATATGTTTTCTTGGTGAACAGCTTAAGTTGGTAGATTCAGGAACGTGGTAATGAAGGATCTAATCATAAACTGTCCAAGAATCTTCTATATGAGGACCCTTACTGTGATCAAGCAACTGACACCATCTCCTGTAGCACATGGAGTAAGTTTAACTATTACGTTTTAGTTTGTGCTTCAATTGGTTAAATAGACTATACTTTCTAGTTTGCACTGCAGTTGGTTAACTTTGTTGACTTGGAATTCTGAGGGTGTATCTCGTGTGATAATTTGGCATCTTTGGTATTGAATGTGGAGATCTTATATTATTTAACTGTATTTCATTTTCTGCTGCGTATATTACCCTGTGCATATCATGCTTGAATTTGTATTTTGAATGTAGCGAGGTTCTGATGGATGATTTTCTCCTCAAGCTAATGCTATGAATCTAGGTTCTAACTGAGGTTTTTGGGTTGATTTTCTTATCTGGACAAGGTTGGAGAGGGAATCAAGGCTTTTCTTTGATATCAAGTATTTCTAAGAATGTGTGAGCAATGGAGACTAGGAGGAGGTGAAGAAGTGCTTATCACAGTTCACAAATGCAGAGGATAACCCTGAATCCTTTAGCATTTTCTTTGAGATCAGAAGGCAGAATTATTATGAAGCACATGACAAGTAAAAACTTTTTGTTAACATTTTTTTAAAATTTTTTTAAAGTCAATTCTTGAATTGTTTGGGGATTCTTTTTAATTCCTGGTGTTTTCTTGGTATTTTCATGATTTAGCAGACTGGGCTAAGTAAAAACTTCTTGTTAACATTTTTTAAAAATTTTTTTAAAGTTAATTCTTGAATTGTTTGGGGATTTTTTTAATTCTTGGTGTTTTCTTGGTATTTTCATGATTTAGCAGTCTGGGCTATACGGGGTTTGTTTTATAACTCTGAACATTTTTAATTTTGTCCAGGGGTGATCGTAAAATGATGCTGGACATTCTAAAAAGGGGCCTCGAAGTGTTACTCTTTCCCAAGCAAATCTTTACAGGGGACTTGTACCCCTTTTCCAATTGAACAGTTTCAGGTGCATATTACAACGTCTTTTTTGTTCTCATTAATTGATGCAGGTGATTATGGTGATTCTGTTTGTGGTTTGGATGAGTTGCAATTGGTAACTCTGTATTGGAAGTGAACTTTCTTAGAATGGTATGAGCAGAAGAATGCCATTAATTGCCCCCTATAAATTGAAACAAAAAGTGATACTTGGATTTGAAACTGAGGCAAGCAAGCTGTTTCGGGGTTAAAATCAGGCAATCTGGATGCAGGGAGTGCTGAACCAGAAAATCCTAAGATGGAAGGAGTGGTTGATTTGTTTTCAAAATAATGTGTGTGCGGACTGTATAAGATGATTCATCTCAAATCAGTTGAATGATTGAGTTGCCCGCTGTGCTTATGTTCTTTCCATTATGTCAACGTCTTCTTTGTACTCTGTAGAATTTTTCATCCGACTTTCTCTGGTCTTTGTATGATTTTTTAGGTTTTGTAAGAGTGTGTGATGTGGATATATAAGAAGCAGAACCACATTGGTATTAAGTATATGACATATATTTCCAGAAAGCAAGAGAAGCTTTCTGACCATGGAGATGAGAAGTCAGCCAGGATCCTACTGATGGCTAAGCTGAAGCAGTTGATTGAGATAAATTCACTCATTGGTGATAAGCTTCAGTTTCCTATCTTGCAGATGTCAAGGGTAGAAACACTAGTCAAACTGAGGTATACAAAGGATTTCTTATCTTCTTCATTTGCTTCATAATCATGTTGAATATCCATTACTTAAGTTGATGATATTGCTTTTATGTTTTCTTAGTGAACAACTTAAGTTGGCAGATTCAGCAATGCAATACTAAAGGATCTAATCATAAACTATCCCAGAATCTTCTATATGAGGACCCTTACTATGATCAAGCAACTGACACCATTTCCTGTAGCTCGTGGAGTAAGTTTAACTGTTACGTTTTAGTTTGTGCTTCAATTGGTTAAATAGACTATACTTTCTAGTTTGCACTGCAGTTGGTTAACTTTGTTCACTTGGACTTCTGAGGGTGTACATCGTTTGATAATTTGGCATCTTTGGTGTTGAATGTGGAGATCTTACATTATTTAACTCTATTTTATTTGCTGCTTTGTATTTGACTATGCATATCATGCTTGAATTTGTATTTTGAATGTGGCGTGGTTCTGATGGATGATTTTCTCCTCATGTCAATGCTCTGAATGTTGGTTGTAACAGAGGTTTTTGTTGCATTAATTGGTTGATTTTCTTATCTGGACAAGGTTAGAGAGGGAATCAAGGCTTTTCTTTGATATCAAGTATTTTGAAAAATGTGTGAGCAATGGAGACAGGGAGGAGGTGGAGAAGTACTTATCACGGTTCTGAAATGCAAATGATAACCCTGAATCCATTAGCATTTCTTTGAGATCAGAAGGCAGAATTATTATGAAGCACATGACAAGTAAAAACTTCTTGTTTACTTTTTTTAATATTTTTTTAAGGTTTGTTCTTGAATTATTTTGGGCTATTTTTTTAATTCCTAGTGTTTTCTTGGTATTTTTACAATTTAGTCGGCATGGAAATGCAAATGAAATTCAAAGATAGAAGCCTCTATAAATAGGATTCAAAATGAGAGGAAAGGGCATCGAGTTTCTAGACATTATAGAATTCTCTCTGTAAACCTTTCTCAGTTTTTAAATTTTGTACCAGTTTTATCGAAGAAGTTCAATAAAGATTCAAAGTTTGATTTGGTTTCAAGTAGCTTCCGTATTAATTTTACTCTGATTTTCTGTAAGTCTTATATGCTTTCTTCAATTTTTATGTTCAATCTTATGCCTGGGTCGGTTCTGGTATCAGAGCCTAACGAAGTTATTGATTGTTTTGAAAAATATCTTGTCTTAAATATCTAATTTATGCATTCATGTAAATATCTCATTTATGAATTTATCTTAGCATTGGTAAGACTTAAAAGTCTTGTAAGTCGGTTGGTAAGTCCAGGATAGGATGTTCCACGCTTAGGCTCGGTTGTTCTTGATAAGATAAAAGATTAAATAAGATATTAAACATGGCCGCATTTCCTAGATAATTGAAGATAGGATCTAGTTCAAAACAACCAAGTATAGTTCAAAGTCATGAATATCATATGGCCGTAAATAATTTAGATTGGACTATTCCTGAAGAAAAAATAGAACATATTTACAGAATAGGACCCTTAGATTTCAAAACAGCTTTATCAGTTAAAATACATGAAGAAACAATTTCTATTCAAGAAGAATATCAATCCATTCCATTGTTAAATCATAATACAATTCAAAAGTATCTTCGTAAAGGATATAGATATATTCATATAGGCTTAATTCAAGTTGCAGTTAAACCCTTACTCCATTTAGGAGTAGATGCACCTATATATCTAGCTTTAAGGGACACTAGACTCAAAAAATATAAAACATCACTTTTGTCTATGATTCAAACAAATATATGTAATTGACCCATTTATTTTAATTGTGCTCCAAATTTTTCAGTAGATTTAACAGATCCGCATGTTTTGAATTCGGTCATATTAGATATTCATTTACAAGGTGATGAATTTGAAAAACATACAAAGAATTTTGTTGTAATTTATAGAATGTATTATAGACCATTATCCTCACAATAAAATCCTAAATTCATTATGACTTCAACTTTAAAAGAAGAAACGACACTATTACAAGTTGATGCAGACAGACCTTGTGACGCCCGAAGGAAAAGGAAAGGGAAAAATTTTCCAGAGACTTTTATAAGTGAATATAGTTTTCCAATCATTTTTTCTAGTAAAAATTAGTTCCTGAGAAATAAAGAGTGTATATTGGACGTGGGACCCGCTAGTGGCGTTAAGTGTGATAAATTCAACCGATTAGGTTATGTTCTGTATACCGGAATTAATATATTAGGTGTTAAGAGATGATTAGAGGTTACTTAGATGGTTTAATCTTGGAGAGACAAAAGGATAAGATTAAAACCCTAGAGGACCATTTGTCACATAACCATTGGACCTTGACTTTTGACCAAGACCTTCTTAACTTTCCTAAAATCAATTTTGACTCAATTTTCACCCATTTTTCTTCTGTCTTGGCTGAACCTCTTGAGGAGGAAAACAAGAGAGAGCTCTTCAATTTCTAGCTTCCAAATTTGCTCAAATCTTGAGTTTCAACCAACCAAATCACAAACTACACCATACAAGTGATCATTAGGGAAGGTTAAAGGTGTTGGTGGAGTTGTTTTGGAGGGGGAAAGATTAAGCTCCTATCTTTCTTGTGGTTTTAAGGTATTTTACCAAGAACATCCTCTTTACTTCAATTAATTGCTTATTAGTGATTTTTAATTGTTTTAGATGTTGTTTTGTGGAAGATTAGCACTTGAATGCATGAATTCCAGTTTAGGGTTTCATTTTTACCCTGTTCTGCCCGGACCTGTTAGGCCATAATGGAGGCCGAATCAGCTCTTGCCCAAAACATGAAAGTTGTTGGTAATTGAGTTACTAGCTACCTGTAAATTTTCAGTTCAATCAGAGCACTGTAACATGTAAAATGACCGAAATACCCTTGATTGCCCATGAACCCTATTTCGCGCCCAGATTTCTGTTTTCGTGGAGTTTTTCATTTTTAACCATGAAAATGCATGTTTTAGCTTTGGAGGTCTTCATAAGAAATGTAGGGTTATGTCTTGGCTTCGAAACGCCATAAGATTCGTTTCAATCCGATAAGTGTAGCTTCAGTTATGAATATTGTGCCGAAAGGTGTATTTGATAGTCTATGATGTGTATGTGGTTGATTTGAGATGAATTGGTGTTGCTTGTAGGATGGAAAAGTAAGGAAATTAAGGGGATATGCTATCCGATCTTTGAAAGCATTTGATTGCATTGAGTTTGAGTCGAAGGGCTTGGACTTGAGCAAGGCAACGATATATGATGGATGGTTCCTGAGCCGTGGTTGGTGACTGACTCTAAACTGTTTCCAAAGCTACTAATAAACTGTTTCTTGCATTATTTACTTGATTACATATCATGTGTGCTTGCATGCGGGTTCATGATATGATTTGGTTTCAATGAGTTCTTGGGGAGTCTTGTACTTAGAACCAACGTCTCCACCGCTGTTTACTGTTTATCTGGAGCACCAACGGGCTCCCTATCACTGTCTCACTGTTAACTGATCATTTTGAGCGTTGGATGCTAAGTACAATGATTTCACTGGCTCACGAGAGCAATAAACATACATTTGATTACTGATTCATGACATCATTGAAATGAACAATTGTGAAACTGATTTGATTACTGATTTTGCTGGTTACTCGCTGAGTTTCTAGCTCATCCCAAAACTCTTTTATTCCCCTCCACAGGGCTCGAGATGAAGAAAGCATTTGTATTAAAGTTCTCCGTGTGAATGGTTGGATGATCTCCTGTACAGTTGGAGTTTTAGTTTTATTTTGTGTAATATTTGAGACTGCGATTGTACTTGTACTTATGTGAGAACTGAGGACCTTTGTCTTATTGGGAAAATTAGTATTTCTTGTATCTCTTGAAGTTTTAATTTGTAGAAAGTGTATGTAAATTTGTGGAACGTTTGATGTATATTTGAGATTTATATTGTAATTTGTTTGAGGACTATAGTGAGTGACTGAGTCCCGACGAGAGTTAGGCAGGCGGTCCGCCGAACCCTCTGGTTCGCCTTAGGGGGAGGTGGGATCGTCCTATACCTAGTGAAATTACTATACGTAGTGAATTTATAATTCAAAATCCACAAGCACCAAGGAGTATAGAACAAACAAATCCGGAAGATATTATAGAAGAACTCGATGGAAAAGTTTTACTAAGATTTTCTTCATTTAGAGAAAGACCGTCCACTTCAAGCCATTCTTGGATACCAGCTAGAAGATCTAGTTATGAATCAATTGATACAAATTTTATTCCAGAAAGTTCTTCAACATTTAAGTTTAAAACTCCTGTACCTGAAGTAGTCAATCAAAATCAATCAGAATATTCTCCAACACATTCTCAAATGAAAGGAGAAATAAATCTAATAATTAAAGAATATAAAATAAATCATAAATATTTACGAGAAGATTTTGATGATGAAGAAAATACAGGAAAAAGAATTTGGTTTTCTCAATTATCTTCTGAATGTAAAGAAAAATTAATATTAGAATGGAAAAATGAACTAGAAATTAGAAAATTTGATTTTCCTTTCTTTACTTGGTTATCATTCTATATTTCAAAAATAGGAATAAATGATGTATATAATACTCCACAAATAAATGTTCAAACTAATTTATATAAAAAATGGAAATTAAAAGACGATCAAGTAATAACATCAATTCATCCTCCATTGCAAGAAGTAAAAATTAATATAGGACAAGGAGATATAATTGCATCCCCTTTCAAAAAAGGTAGAGAAGCTGAAGCAAGTAGTAATAATAATAATGTAAATTTAGATGACATTAAAAAATTATACCAGCAAAATAATTATACAAATCAAATTCTTCATACTATATCACAACATATAGAAGTAATAAGTACTAAGGTAGATAGTATTAAAAAACCAGTTACTAAATTCCCTAATGATATTTCAGCACCTCATTTTCAACCTAGAAGTTTAACTAGAGAAAGAGAAAAAGAATTAATTCAAAGTGTTAATACTCAAAGAATAAATAATACAGATAATATATTGAATAGAATATCTCAACCATTGCAAAGTTTAACAATAGAAGTTCAAACTCAAACTCCTAGAATAAGCACATTAGACAATATAAATGAAGAAATATTATTAGAAGAGTCGAGTTATTCAGAAAATGATGAAGATATAATTTCACCTATACAAGAGCAATTTAAAGAGGAAGAAGATAATCAAATAAATAAAATAAGAAGAAGAAGACCTCTTAAAAGTAATAAAAAAGATTGGCAAATGGTAAGCATTAGAAATTATTATCCAAGACCTACTCCCCCAGACATTCAATATGAAAAAAGATCAAAATTTCATACTACTAAATATGATGGAGATTCAATTTATGAATGGAATATAGATGGAAGGGCAGAATATGAGGTATTAAATACTTTACAAGAAATGGGAATGGCTAGATTAGCATATAAGCTCAAAAATATTCAAGAAAGAAATGTAGCAACATTATTAGTATCAGAATTCACAGGACAATTAAAAAATTGGTGGGATAATGCTTTAACTCTTCAAGATAAATTATCTATATTAGATCATACACAAGAAGTCGAAGATGAACAAGGAAATATTCAAGTACAATCAGATGCTGCAGAATTTTTAATTGTCACAATAGTAATGTATTTTGTAGGAAATCCAAAAAAAGAACTAAATGCAAATAAAGCATTTTTAACAAATTTAAGATGTCCAACTTTGTCAGACTTTAGATGGTATAAAGATATGTTTTTAACTAATGTATTAAGAAGATCAGATTGTAATGCTTCATTTTGGAAAGAAAGATTTATTACAGGATTACCAAGGCTTGTTATTTTGGAGTAATGGCAGACCAATAGCTATGTCTAATATATACTATATCATGGTTTTGAATTTGATGATAGGGAATAGGTTGAATTTCTTTTTCAGAATGTTTAATATAATAAGTGAAATGTCTATAGGAAATATCTGAATCTTTTCTTTAAATAAAAGGATTATCTCTTTCAGCTCGTAATCTTCGAATGTATTCTTTGTGGGTTTCACGTTCCATTTCCCTGTAAAAACTTTCTTGTCAAGAAGTCAGGAAGAGAATTATTTTCTCCTTTAATAAACTCTATTTCAAAATCAAATACTAATAAAATTGCTTGCGATCTAACAAATATTTGTTTTGAAACTATGTTTTGAACATCTTTTTGTAAAACATCTTTTGTTGACTTACAATCTATTCTAAGTACAAAAATTTTATTGTATAAATCATCTTGAAATTTTGATATACATAATACTATAGATAAAATTTATTTTTTAATAGTTGAATAATTCTTTTGTGGACCAGACCATGTTCTTGAATGAAATCTAACTAATTCTTCTTTTGAATCATCTATACTTTGCTTTAATATTCCTCCATATCCTAATTCTGATACATTTGTTTCTACTATCATAAAAACTTTAGGATGAGGAAGACATAAACATAGTAATGATTCAATTTTTTCTTTAAGATATCTAATTTTTTGAGTATGTTCTTCTATTCATGGTTTTGGATTTTTTTTTAATCTATTAAATAATATAGAGCATTCTTGTCTTAATTTAGGAAAGAAGTCTGCAATGTAATTTAAGCATCCTAAAAATCTTTGCAATTGATTTTTCTCTTTTATTTCATCTGGAAATTTATTTGCAAATTCTAAAGCTCTATTTATTGGTTTTATTGTTCCTTTATCTATGTCATGTCCTAAAAATCTGATTTTAGTTTGAAATAATTTCATTTCAGATGATGATAGAACTAATCCATTTTTCTTAATTATCTTTAAAAATATATTTAAATGTTTAAAATGTTGTTCTAATGATTCTGAAAATATTAATACATCATCTATATAAACTATACTGAATGAACTATAAGGATTGAATATATCATTCATTATATTTTGAAATTCTGAGGGTGCATTTTTTAATCCAAATGGCATTACTTTCCATTCATAGTGACCAAAAGGTGTTGTGAATGCTGTTTTATATCTATCTTCAGGGGCTATTATTATTTGCCAATATCCTGATTTTAAATCAAATTTTGAGAATATTTTTGCATTATATAACCTATTTAATAAATCCCTTTTATTTGGAATTGGGTATCTAATCCATTGTAAAACTTTATTTAATGGTTTATAATTAATGACTAATCTTGGAACTCCTCTTTCTTTTTCAGCTTGATTCATAACATAAAAAGCTACACAACTCCAAGGTGATTTTGAGGGTGTTATTGTGACGCCCCGAAAGAATGAGTTTGAGAACCCAAAATTTTTTATATATTTTCTAGACATTATTTTGTTTCCTTGTCTATAATTTTATGTCTTTCTTCAATATATTAATTTCCTATACATTTTTATAAGGGAATATAGTTTTCAAATCATTTTTTTGATACAAGTTAGTCCACGTTAAGTTTGAAGTGTATTATGGACGTGGGACCCGCTAGTGCGGTAAATGCGATATATTTTTGACAACTTGTTGGAGTTTCGTATTAAATGATATTATTTTACAAGGTGCTAAGCGATAATTAAAGGTTACTTAGATGGTTAATCTTGGAGAGACAAAAGGATAAGAATAAACTTAAGAAGGGCCAAGTGTCGCGATCCGATTGGAAGTTGACTTGTCTAACTTTTATTTAACTTTCCTAAACTCCAATTTTGACCAACATTTTCTCATTTCTTTACCCCTCTTGGCTGAGACATGTAGAGAGAAAAGAGAGGAAAAACCTTCATCTTGTTACTTCAATTCTTGTCCAAATCTTGAGTTTCAACCAACCAAATCACAAACTACACCATACAAGTGGTTATTAAGGAAGGTTAAAAGTGTTGGTGGAGTTGTTTTGGAGGAGGAAAGATTAAGCTCCTACCTTTCTTGTGGTTTTAAGGTATTTTGCCAAGAATATCCTCTTTACTTCAATTCATTGCTTATTAGTGGTTTTTAGTTATTTTAGATGTTGTTTTGTGGAGGATTAGCACTTGAATACATGAATTCCAGCTTGGATGATAACCTGCCCTGCTTCTGCCCGGTTCTATTTCACCTTGTTAGAGGCCGAACTAGCCTTAGCACAAAACATAAAAGTTGTAGAGAATGATGTTTTATAGTTTCCTGCAACATTTCAGCTCAATCGGAGCAAAGAAACCTATGAAAAGACTGAAATATCCCTGCTACCCTGTTTCTGTCCGAAAATGAAAATCAGCCTCTGTAAGTGGTTAGTTTGACCAGGAATATTACCGAATTGATTGATGATGTTTTCTTAAGAATTATAGCCTTGTATCCTACTTTCAAATGGCTTTGGAATTACCTGAATTGGAGTTGTGTGTGTTGAGATATGAGTGAATGAATCAGGATTGCTAGTTGAATTTCACAGTGAGTTTCGAACTGGAAAATCTGGAGTTGTTTTGGTAAATTTGACCTAGTTAGGGTGAGAACTAGACTGAGTGGTCTTCATGAAAGTTGTAGGTCCTTGTCTTAGCTTCGAAAGGGTATAAATTGCATTCCAACCCAATAAGGGTAGCTTCACTTATGGATATTGTGCCAAAAGATGTTAAACGGAACTTTTATACGTTAACTGCGATCGTTGCGGAAAAGTTACGCTTGAGGGAATAAATTCCGGTTTTTAGGGTTGAATTGGAGGTTTTTGTAATGGTGGCTCTTAAGTTTCTAATTAGCTTTTATTGAGGGATATTGTGGCCTAATTGGATATATTTTATTGCTTATTAACCGTATATGTGATTGGTAATATATTGTAGGTTAGAAATGAAGTATTTATGGGAAAATGCTGTCCGAACTTTGAGAATGCATGATTGTTTTGAGTTTGTGATTTACGGCTTGGACTCGGGCAAGGTAATGATATATGATGGATGGTTTCTGAGCCGTGGAGGTGAGTGACCCTAAACTGTTTCCAAAGTACTTATGAACTGTTTCTTGCATTATTTACTCGATTGCATATCATGCATGTAAGTAATCAGGGTTTCTGTATAACTAAATACCAATGTGAAATATGATTTTATGATTTGTTATGGAGCATTTATTGCTTGTGAAACATTTGCGGAGCATTTATTGCTTGTGATGCAATTTGGGAGCATTTATTGCTTGAAAATATTTTAGAGCATTTATTGCTTGAACTAGAGCATTTATTGCTTGAACTACGATTTTAGAGCATTTATTGCTTGAACTACAATTCTAGAGCATTTATTGCTTGAACTAGAGCATTTATTGCTTGACCTATGATTTTAGAGCATTTATTGCTTGAACTAGAGCATTTATTGGTTGAACTACGATTCTAGAGCATTTATTGCTTGAACTAGAGCATTTATTGATTGAACTACGATTTTAGAGCATTTGTTGCTTGAAAAATATTTTAAAGCATTTATTGCTCGTGACTTGAGTTGAAGCTCATGGCTCCCTCTTATTGTTCATAACATGATCCGAAACACCAACGTCGCTTCCTCTTATTATTTAAAGTTAAATGATCTATTTGAGCATTGGGTGTTTAAGTACAATGATTTCACTGGCTCATGAGAGCAATAAACATACATTGGATTTTTGAATCATGACATCATTGAAATAAACTATTATGAAACTGATTTGATTACTGATTTTTCTGGTTCCTCACTGAGTTTCTAACTCACCCCAAAACTATTTTATTCCCCTCCACAGGGTTCGTGGCAAAGGAAAGGCTTGTAGTACTTATTCACGTGGCTGGATGGCTTATATCTTGTACAGTTTAGATTTGGAATTGAAGTGGATGTTTGTGTACTTTGAATTTTGAACTTCTCCCTATATAATAGTTGGTATTAAGGATCGCATAGATGTATGAAGCGGAAACTAATTCTAAGCGTGGATGCTTCGCTTATGACATGTAATTATTGGAGAATTGATGTATATATGAGACTTATATTATAATCTATTTGAGGACTGTAGTGAACGACTGAGTCCCGGCGAGAGTTGGGCAGGCGGCCCGCCGAACCCTCTGGTTCGCCTAAGGGGGAGGTGGGGCCGTCACAGTTATTAATCTTTTATCCATTAATGCTTGTATTTTTTTTTTTACAAAATTCCAATAATTCGCTATTCATTTGTATATGTCTTGCTTTAGTTGGAATATTTTTCTCATTAAAATCTTTTTCATAGGGTAATTTTATTATATGTTGTTTTCTATCCCAAAAGGCATTTGGAATGTCTCCACAAACTTCTTTTTTAATTAACTCTTCTAATTCTAAAATTCTTTTTTGCATTTTTATTTCTTTTAATTGTTCTTCAATTTTTAAATAAGATTTTTCTTCTTTTATATAATTTATATGTTGTTTTACCTTAGTAATTGAATTTATTGTTTTATATATAAAGGATGATTGTAACATTTGTAATTCTCTTTGTTTTATTGGAGTCAAAAATTTAAAAGTAATAGTCTTTCCCATGATATTAGTAGAAATTCCTTCATGTCCTACTGAGAATGGATATATTTGAATTAAAAAGGGTGTTCCTAAGATTATATCATTACCTATATTTTTTACAATTAAAAAGTTATGTCTAATGCAATAATTATCATTACATATTGATCCTTTTATAAATTTATATTTTACTTGTAGATTTTCTCCATTTGCTACCATTAATGTTTCATTTGTTCTTTCACAATATTTAGTGGGAATTATTCCTTCTTTTATACAGCTTGAATCTGCTCCACTATCTAATAGAGTTACATAAGTTTCTCTGAAATCTTCTACTGTTATTGTAACTAAAGCATACCATTTTTTAAATGTTATTTTCTCTATTGTATTTAAATATTGTTTTTCATCTATGGATTTTTCCGAAATAACTATTTCTTCTGTAATTAATGCTTTTGAAGTAGAAGGTTGATTTTCTATTAATGTCATTTTTGCTTCTATTTCTAAATCTTTAGTTTTTAATTCTATAATTTCTTTTTGTAATTGTTTTACTTGACTTTTTAAATTGTTAATCTCTGTTTGAAGATCTTTAGTAGTTTCTTTTTTCATATTATTTATATTAGGATATTTGTCTAGTAATTTTGAAATGCTAAATGGTTCTATTATTTTTGGCATCTTTTCTTCTTGTATAATTAAACTTTTTAATCTTTCTAAATATTCTTTTTTAGCTAAAGGGTCTTCAATTTTTTCTATCATATCTAATAAAAATTCTTTATCTTCCTTTTTTGTAATTACATTTATGTATTTTGGATTATTTGAACAATTACAATCTTCTTCACTTTCTGAGCTACTTACATCATTGTAATAATCATCTTCTGTACTTTGTTCTTTTTCATTTATTAATAAACTTATTAATTTATTCTTTATTTCTTCGTCTTCTGCACAGATTTCATTTAATTTTTCTTTTAATTTACATTTATTTGCTTTATGTCCTACTTTCCCACATTTATAACAAACAACTATCTTTTTATAGAATTTTTTGCTTTTCTTCTCTTCATAATTTTTATCTTTATTAGATTTTTTATATCTTAAATATTTTTTATCCTTTTTACTTTTCTTTTTATATGCTGATGGTGATTTAATTCTTTTTATACCAAATGCTTCACAAAATGATCCTACTTCCTTTGTTTTTGAACCATACTTAATTTGAAGTTTTAATTCTGAACATAATATTAATCCTTCTTTTTTCACAAAAGCAAATAGTTGTCCAAAAGTAATATTTTCGAATGAAATAACATATGTTCCCATTTCCTTTTGTAAATTATCCATTATCCTTTGTGAAAATAAACTTGGTAATCCTGTAATAAATCTATACAGAAGCTTCTTGAAACCAATCAGACTTTGAATCTTTATTGAACTTCTTCGATAAAACTGGTACAAAATTTAAAAACTGAGAAAGGTTTACAGAGAGAATTCTATGATGTCTAGAAACTCGATCCCCTTTCCTCTCATTTTGAATCCTATTTATAGAGGCTTCTATCTTTGAATTTCATTTGCATTTCCATGCCGACACTTTCATTTGAATTTCATTTTCTTTTGTTGCCGACACCTTATCTTGTTGCCGACCCCTTATCTTCTCCTGATTGGTTCTTTTGAGATTCTTATCTTATCTTGAAATTGGCATCTTTGAAATTGGCCGACAACTTTATCAAAAGTCCGTCGGGTCTTGAGCACAGGGACCACCAAATGGATCAAAAGTTGATTCCGATGACGATCCAGCAGACTCATCTTTTTTATCTTCTTCTTTTTTTGTCTTGACTTTGCAAATAATTTAGGTATTTTTTGAGCATTTCTGGATTTTGTATCATCTTCTTCATTAAGAAATCATTTGCCGTTGTTGCTGATATTGAGCAACTTTTCTCCTTTTCTTTCTTTTGTGGAGTAGTTGGGAAATTAACTCCTTTGGTAGATTGCTGATTTGGATTTGTCCATTTGAGTTTTTCTCCCGTCTCTAGGAATTTTAATACATTCTTTTGGTCACAAAATTCTTGATTGAATCCTATCTACCATTTGATTTTGAATTCTCGGACTAGTGACATTGGAAGTGGTTTTTCCAATTCTTGATGAACTTTGAAACTCCAGCAAAAAATCCACGGTACTTTAATAAGACCCCTTCAACAAATTCCAAAAACCTCAGAAAAATCCAATGAAAATTCTTATTTCACAAAGCCATCTACTCAACATATCACTCTAACCAGATTTCAAGAAGTGCCTCTTTACAATACACTTAATTCTTTCACTCAAAGACTTTTTCCTCCAAAATGTTTCTGGCAACCAGATGATCCATCAAAAAATCTGGATTATTATGAATTAATTCTCACTGATACTCAATCTGTTGAGATTTTCCCTATTCCAGATAAAAAGAATCCAGAAATCATCAGCCATTCAAAATGCATTATAAAGAAAGTTTGTTCTCTTAATGAATGGACTTCTCTTTATTCAAAGAAATCTTTCTCAGTCAGATTCATTCCAAACGGATTTACTTATCAAGATTATAAAATGGCATAGTATCGTGCTTTTTTGTATAGACCATTCAATCATTCCTGGTTCTTCACATTCAAAGAAAGTTGCAGCAGAGAATTCCCAATTTGGTTCAACCATTGGTGGAAATGGTTTGGTCCTCAAACAGAAATTTTACCTCCCCTATCTAATAGAGCTACATAAGTTTCTCTGAAATCTTCTACTGTTATTGTAACTAAAGCATACCATTTTTGAAATGTTATTTTCTCTATTGTATTTAAATATTGTTTTTCATCTATGGATTTTTCCGAAATAACTATTTCTTCTGTAATTAATGCTTTTGAAGTAGAAGGTTGATTTTCTATTAATGTCATTTTTGCTTCTATTTCTAAATCTTTAGTTTTTAATTCTATAATTTCTTTTTGTAATTGTTTTACTTGACTTTTTAAATTGTTAATCTCTGTTTGAAGATCTTTAGTAGTTTCTTTTTTCATATTATTTATATTAGGATATTTGTCTAGTAATTTTGAAATGCTAAATGGTTCTATTATTTTTGGCATCTTTTCTTCTTGTATAATTAAACTTTTTAATCTTTCTAAATATTCTTTTTTAGCTAAAGGGTCTTCAATTTTTTCTATCATATCTAATAAAAATTCTTTATCTTCCTTTTTTGTAATTACATTTATGTATTTTGGATTATTTGAACAATTACAATCTTCTTCACTTTCTGAGCTACTTACATCATTGTAATAATCATCTTCTGTACTTTGTTCTTTTTCATTTATTAATAAATTTCTTAATTTATTCTTTATTTCTTCGTCTTCTGCACAGATTTCATTTAATTTTTCTTTTAATTTACATTTATTTGCTTTATGTCCTACTTTCCCACATTTATAACAAACAACTATCTTTTTATAGAATTTTTTTGCTTTTCTTTTCTTCATAATTTTTATCTTTATTAGCTTTTTTATATCTTAAATATTTTTTATCCTTTTTAATTTTCTTTTTATATGCTGATGGTGATTTAATTCTTTTTATACCAAATGCTTCACAAAATGATCCTACTTCTTTTATTTTTGAACCATACTTAATTTGAAGTTTTAATTCTGAACATAATATTAATCCTTCTTTTTTCACAAAAGTAAATAGGTGTCCAAAAGTAATATTTTTGAATGAAATAACATATGTTCCCATTTCCTTTTGTAAATTATCCATTATCCTTTGTGAAAATAAACTTGGTAATCCTGTAATAAATCTTTCTTTCCAAAATGAAGCATTACAATCTGGTCTTCTTAATACATTAGTTAAAAACATATCTTTATACCATTTAAAGTCTGACAAAGTTGGACATCTTAAATTTGTTAAAAATGCTTTATTTGCATTTAGTTCTTCTTTTGGATTTCCTACAAAATACATTACTATTGTGACAATTAAAAATTCTGCAGCATCTGATTGTACTTGAATATTTCCTTGTTCATCTTCGACTTCTTGTGTATGATCTAATATAGATAATTTATCTTGAAGAGTTAAAGCATTATCCCACCAATTTTTTAATTGTCCTGTGAATCCTGATACTAATAATGTTGCTACATTTCTTTCTTGAATATTTTTGAGCTTATATGCTAATCTAGCCATTCCTATTTCTTGTAAAGTATTTAATACCTCATATTCTGCTCTTCCATCTATATTCCATTCATAAATTGAATCTCCATCATATTTAGCAGTATGAAATTTTGATCTTTCTTCATATTGAATGTCTGGGGGACTAAGTCTTGGATAATAATTTCTAGTGCTTACCATTTGCCAATCTTTTTTATTACTTTTAAGAGGTCTTCTTCTTCTTATTTTATTTATTTGATTATCTTCTTCTTCTTTAAATTGCTCTTGTATAGGTGAAATTATATCTTCATCATTTTCTGAATAACTCAACTCTTCTAATAATATTTCTTCATTTATATTGTCTAATGTGCTTATTCTAGGAGTTTGAGTTTGAGCTTCTGTTGTTAAACTTTGCAATGTTTGAGATATTCTATTCAATATATTATCTGTATTATTTATTCTTTGAATATTAACACTTTGAATTAATTCTTGTTCTCTTTCTCTAGTTAAACTTCTAGATTGAAAATGAGGTGCTGAAATATCATTAGAGAATTTAGTAACTGGTTTTTTAATAATATCTACCTTAGTACCTATTACTTCTATATGTTGTGATATAGTATGAAGAATTTGATTTGTATAATTATTTTGCTGGTATAATTTTTTAATGTCATCTAAATTTACATTATTATTATTACTATTTGCTTCAGGTTCTCTACATTTTTTGAAAGGGGATGCAATTATATCTCCTTGTCCTATATTAATTTTTATTTCTTGCAATGGAGGATGAATTGATGTTATTACTTGATCGTCTTTTAATTTCCATTTTTTATATAAATTAGTTTGAACATTTATTTGTGGAGTATTATATACATCATTTATTTTTATTTTTGAAATATAGAATGATAACCAAGTAAAGAAAGGAAAATCAAAATTTCTAATTTCAAGTTCATTTTTCCATTCTAATATTAATTTTTCTTTACATTCAGAAGATAATTGAAAAAACCAAATTCTTTTTCCCGTATTTTCTTCATCATCAAAATCTTCTTGTAAATATTTATGATTTATACTCACCAAATAGCTATTTAAATTTCCTAATCTTGACTCACCTCCATCCTAACTTGAATAGTAAAGTCTTATAGTATTTTGTGAGCAAAAATAGTGCTACAACCTCAAGCACCAAGATCACATTGCACGTAATACACAATCAAATCTCACAGTCCGACATCCTAAACTTTTAAGCCTAGGACACTCTACAAAGATCTGAAACCTAGGCTCTGATACCAACTGTGACGCCCCCACTTCTCCCAAGGGTGAACCCAAGGGTATTCGCGGAACGCCTGTCCATCTCTCGCCAGGACTCGGTACAAATTCAATTCAAGTTTAAAGTCTAATACTAACAATGAAAATCGGAATAAAAGTACGAAGTCATTTCCATACGTAAATATTCAATCTTACATCACAATTTCAAACTTACAATTACTTTTCCCAAAATATACAACTTCCAAAAGTTGTCTAAACAAATATATTCAAAATTCTAACCAAATGAGCCATCAAGTAAACTTCTTCATAATTCTTCCCATTTCGGCTCCTGTTAAAGGAAACAAATCTAACGGGATGAACGGATGCTCGTGAGGCCAAGAAAACATGTAAGACAAGTAAATAATGAAAGTTATGACATTCAAGTAATTCATAATTTATAATAAACACATTTGAATAGGATGAAAGAGCTCTCGGGAGCTAATTTCCCATATTAAGGGGTTGGGTAGATTTTTCGGACGGTTTAGGGATATCGCTTGGGTTACCCCTCTTTTTAGTATGAAATGACTTAGATTGAGATTTAGCATTTTCTACCCTCTGTGCCTTATCCAAGACATCCGTAAAAGTGGTAATCTGGGCTGCTGCTAGGGATTCTTGGATTTCTATATTTAACTCCTGAATAAACCTCCTTATCCTTTTACGTTCGGTGAGTACAAACTCAGGGGTAAATTTGGAAAGTTTGGTGAACCGCTCCTCATATTCAGCCACACTTAATAACCCTTGTTTCAACTTAATAAGATTGTCCTCCCTCTTTTCTTGTATAATTGGTGGGAGGAACTTGATATTAAAATCCCTCTCAAAGTTTACCCAAGTACAAGGGATTTGTTCTCTTTCCCACTTTGCACTAATAACATTCCACCACGAGCGTGCCACCTCCTCAAATTGGAAAACGGCAAAATTTACTTGTCTTTCCTCGGTATAATCTAAAGTAGCAAAAATATCAACCATCCTTTCGAACCAATTTTTCGCTACTTCGGGATCAGACCCTCCATGGAACTTAGGGGGAGCGAACTTCAAGAATCGCTCGAGGGCTCTATCATCACCCCTCTCTTGGTTCCTAGGTTGGTCGACTGGTTCAGGTCCCTGACGCTCAACTAAGCGTTCGAGAATATCAGTCATACGGTTAATGGTCATAGCCACTTGGTCACCCTATTCGTTTCTAGGGTTTTGGTTTGGTCCAGTCACGGACCCCTCACTTAGCAAGGTTCTAAACATATAATAAAAGTAGAAAGTATAAGCACATGAATTGAAAAACATGTATACATTGCAAGAGCACTTTAAATCACGGCATAGATATTTGTATAAATCAGAAGTCATGTCACATATCAATGTGCACACAGCTAGCTAACAGTATTGTCAAATACAGGTCATATGCAACTAAGTGCCGCAAATATAGGAGTACATGCAGGCAAAATACAAAAAGCCTCACGGCGAGCACCACCCCTACAATATTAGGCAGGATCAACAGGAAAATCATAAGTCTAGTTAGGGACAAAACTAGAAGAATCCATGATACCAGACCACATCATTCGAGTAACTGTAAATTCCAAATTTCATCCAAAAGCCGAAGCCCCTTCTAATTTCTTAACCTCCTCACTAGATTCAAGGTGAAAGTTCTTATACAAACTAGAGTAATAAGTCAAACCAAATGGAATGCAAAAGATGTCTCGTTTTCAAGTTCAAAGTGGAGTTTAAAATTGTTCAAATGGCTCAACTTTTCTTTCAGAAGGTTCGGCAAGCAAAATAATGGAGGAAGCAAGGTTTCCAATCTTTAAACTCACCAAATGGCTATTTAAATTTTCTAATCTTGACTCACCTCCATCCTAACTTGAATAGTAAAGTCTTATAGTATTTTGTGAGCAAAAATAGTGCAACAACCTCAAGCACCAAGATCACATTGCACGTAATACACAATCAAATCCCATAGTCCGGCATCCTAAACTTTTAAGCCTAGGACACTCTACAAAGATCTAAAACCTAGGCTCTGATACCAACTGTGACGCCCCCACTTCTCCCAAGGACGAACCCAAGAGTATTCACGGAACGCCTGCCCAACTCTCGCCAGGACTCGGTACAAATTCAATTCAAGTTTAAAGTCTAATACTAACAATGAAAATCGGAATAAAAGTATGAAGTCATTTCCATACGTAAATATTCAATCTTACATCACAATTTCAAACTTACAATTACTTTTTCAAAATATACAACTTTCAAAAGTTATCTAAACAAATATATTCAAAATTCTAATCAAATGAGCCATCAAGTAAGTTTCTTCATAATTCCTCCCATTTCGGCTCCTGTTAAAGGAAACAAATCTAACGGGATGAGCGGATGCTCGTGAGGCCAAGAAAACATGTAAGACACGTAGTTCAATAGCAATAATACTTACACAATAATGAAAGTTATGACATTCAAGTAATTCATAATTTATAATAAACACACTTGAGTAGGATGAAAGAACTCTCGGGAGCTAATTTCAATTGCTTTGCCCAAGGTTAATTTAATACCTTCTCGTAACGACACCCCGTCACCCGGGTAGGTAATCAAATTCGTAGCACTTCACTTATTACATTTATGTTTCTGAAACGACTCGAGAGGCACTTCCCACCCAAATCGGTGTGGTACTTACTATCGTTCAGTGGTTTAGGTACTGAGACGATTCGAGAGGTACCTCCCAACCGAACCGGTGTGGTACTTACTATCGTTCAATTTATAGATCTGAAACGATTCGAGAGGTACCTCCCACCCAATTGGTGTGGTACTTACTATCGTTCAGAGGTCGATGAGACACCGCTCTAATTGACTTCGAATGCTTTAGGGTTCTGAGACGATTCGAGAGGTACCTCCCACCCGAACCGGTGTGGTACTTACTATCGTTCAGTTTATAGATCTGAGACGATTCGAGAGGTACCTCTCACCCAATTGGTGTGGTACTTACTATCGTTCATAGGTCGATGAGACATCGCTCCAATCGACTTATGCAACCATAGCATAATCAATCATTTCATGTCATTAAAGCATTCATTTCATTTCCATCAAGTCATGTAATTCAAGCCGAGTCATTTATTTCAAATGAGAACGAGTGCAATAAAGTACACACTCGGCTCTATTTTCAAATCTCAAGTCATTGATAACAAGTAAGCACGTATCAAGTTCTCAGGATTTTAACTATTCATGCACCTAATATCCATGTACAATTACCAATCATATTCATTCAAGTAATAAGTATCACGTAGTTACACGAGAAAGAGGACGAGGGAGATAAAGTACACCCTCACCTCGGCAAGTTTATGTATCATGTATAACATTCGTACAATTAATATTTCAATCACATAAGCATTTAACATACACTTGACACTCACCAAGTCAACCAAGGAGAAATGTTACTTGAAATTCAAGCGTTCACCGTAAGATCCTCTTGAAGGTCCTCGTGCGAGCCTGAGTAATTAATAGTGAATAATCACTAATAAACCCCAATTATCAACAAAGATTGTACGCTTGTACAGTCCTAGAAAATTTCTTAAAATGAGCCTAAATTACTCGCGAACTAAGTTTTAAAAGTGGGGTTTTAAAGTACAAGAGAAATCGAGTTTTTATCTTTGAAATTAAGTATAAAACGTTCAAGTAATATCAAAGGAATAACAAGAATTTGAAAAACTCCATTTCCTTAAGATTCGGAAAATTTTAGTTTTGATATGATATTTTGAAAAATCGTATCTCACATTCCACATGTCAAAAATTGGAAAATTTGGTACCGTTGGAAATCTTTTCAAAAGTATTAAAAGTTCCTAGAATACACTTTTTTAAGATTCCAAATGGAAAACATTCAGAAATAAGCTCAAAGTCGTTGTTTTGGTTCATAAGGCAGATTTAAGTTGGTTTTTGGTCAACTATAAAAATTCGGCAAAATTCACTTGATTGGAACTAGCCATTCAAATTTGGTACTCCATTAGAGTCGTAATCAAGTTTACAACAAAACAAGCGGAACAAGAAACGGAGTTTTGAGCACTAAGATATGGCAACTCAAAGTTACCAAAATTCCCTTGTGAAACAAGGGTTTTTCAAACTCGAGTCATGAATTTGGGTAATTTAGTCGAGCAGCAAAATGGACTCGAATTGGTACCCAATTCAGCAATATAACACTCCTATATAAAGGGTATCCCTCTATCAAATTTCATGGAAAAATACCTTTGGCAAGGTAATCAACCAAACAACCAAAGTTTCAAAAAATCCTAAGGCAAAACTGCCTTGAGCTTTTTGTTTTCCATTCCAAACATTTGGCCAAGGAAAATCCTTCAAACATGGTTCATTTGTGTAGAAAAAGCCTAAGGAACATTCATGGTACATTTGGTAAGTGTTTCAACTCCAAGAAATTCAATTGGCAAGTGCACACCAAATCTAGAATCAATTCTGTCCAAAATTTAGGGTTTTCAAGAACAGGGCAGGTTTCGTATTTTGATCACAAATCACTCAATTCAACTTGGAATTGAGCATGATTGGTGGAGTTGGAAAATAAATTCATAAAACTATAATTTCACAGAAGAAATCGTTTTGAAATTCAGCACACAACTAGCTCAAATTCAAGCCTCAAGTTGTAGCTTCTGAACTTTGTTCTAGGAAAACAGAGAAACAGGACAGTCATCTTTAAATGGTTGGTACGGGATACTCAGGTGGAATTAGGAGTTTTATTTTATATCATTGGAAAGCTGGGAATGTCTAGTTTCAAATGCCACTAACGACACTTGATTTCGACATCGGAGCACAGAGTTATGGATGAAACAAGAAGGCTGTCTGAGCATTATGGGGAAATTTTTCTAGGTTTGCTAGCTTACGAGATTAATCCATTTGACCAACTAAACCTCAATATTTTTCAATGAAACTTTCTACACCATTCATATAACATGTATACATTCTAAATAAGCTATTAGAACCACGAAAAATCACCCCAAGGGTCACGGACAACATAGGGGCAGAATTGGAAAGTTTTCACCTTCACTCCCCTTTGAGTTTCTACCAACAATACAACGTTATTCCACTAATTTAAGCATTAAACCAACATTATTAGCATCATCCTTCACCAAATCAGTTCATCCAACCAAAGTTGGAGTTCATAGAGCCCACCCAACAATTTTTCCAGCATAACAAGCTACCCATGAGAATCCAAGAGCTCATGAGTGTAATCTAACTTCCATAAATCAAGATTTGAAGGTTCAATCGTTTGTTACCTCTTTAGATGATAAAACCAGAAATTTTGGTCACCAAAAACTCCAAGAAAAACCATGAGATGATGCCCTTCTTCTAGCTTAAGTTGCTCTCCAAGGGAAGTAGAAGTTGTGTGATGATTTTGAGACGATTTGATGAAGGAATGAAGCAAGAAGTTTGGAGGGCTTTGGGTTGTTTTTCTTCTCTTGGTACACGGCTGGAACAAGGAAGAAGAAGAGTGGCATTGCTGATGAAGAAGCTTCCTTGTGAAGCTTATAAATTTGTGGACAAGAATTACTCTAAAAGTCAACTCTTCTTTCGCACGCGCATGCGCGGGTTTCGTGCTCGATTCCTCTCGATTTTGTTTCACTAGTGCACTAAACCTCTAATGCACTTGTATTCATACTATTATTATTCACTCTTAATAGTCTAAAAGTAATGGTCTTAAGTCCCTCAATTAATCGCGCGCGTAAAAACGTGTACTTCCGATTTAAGCGCAACAAAATGAAATTTCTAAGAAATTCTTATAACGATAGTATAACTAATTAACATTTGAACACTTAAACATAAAATACCTATTTTAAGACTATGGTACAAGTATCCAAAATTTCAAGCTTATTGTATCCTCGATTCACTTATTATTTCCAACCGCGCATTCACTATTCACACTTCACGAACTTTCAAAAATTAAATTTTGAAACAAGTCACTTTAAAAATATAACTAAGCTATAGATCCATGTAATTAGGTCTAAAAAGAGTAGAAAATAATATTCGGGGTAATTGGCCAAATAAATAATTAAATGAACTAGAATTAGGAGTTTAAAATAAGAAAATTTGTGAGTTCTCACACGAGTCTAGTATTAATTTCTCAAGTCTCCAATTTGTCGTGCGGTACGACTTTCGAGAATTTATTGACATACGCATAATAAAAATTTATTTAAATCAATCACATCTAAACTCTCAATTAACTTGTCTTAACCTTCTAGTAATCATTCCTAATCCTCCAAGATTGTTGCACTGTCGAATCAAATATTATTTCGAAAAATATATATTCACTTATTCCTCGATAATCGAGTCACAGAAAAAAAATTAATTTGCTAACAGGATGTTTTAATAGTGTAATGAGACATGGTTCTATAAAATTGAATTTAAAATGGTTAAAATAAATTTATTTGGAGAAAACGGGTGAATAGACAATTTATTAAGCCATTAAAATAAGTGAAATTTTGGGTCGTCACAGTTTCTTCTTTTAAAGTTGGAGTCATAATGAATTTAGGATTTAATTGTGAGGATAATGGTCTATAATACATTCTATATATTACAGCAAAATTCTTTGTATGTTTTTCAAATTCATCGCCTTGTAAATGAATATCTAATATGACCGAATTCAAAACATGTGGATCTGTTAAATTTACTGAAAAATTTGGAGCACAATTAAAATAAATGGATCCATTACATACATTTGTTTGAATCATAGACAAAAGTGATGTTTTATATCTTTTGAGTCTAGTGTCCCTTAAAGCTAGATATATAGGTGCATCTACTCTTAAATGGAATAAGAGTTTAACCGCAACTTGAATTAAGCCTATATGAATATATCTATATCCTTTACTAAGATACTTTTGAATTGTATTATGATTTAACAATGGAATGGATTGATATTCTTCTTGAATAGAAATTGTTTCTTCATGTGTTTTAACTGAAAAAGCTGTTTTGAAATCTAAGGGTCCTATTCTGTAAATATGTTCTATTTTTTCTTCAGGAATAGTCCAATCTGAATTATTTACGGGCATATGATATTCATGACTTTGAACTATACTTGGTTGTTTTGAACTAGATCCTATCTTCAATTGTCTAAGAAATGCGGTCATGTTTGTTTGTTTTATAACGCTAAACATTGTTAAATTTGTCTAGAGGTGATCATAAAATGATGCTGGACATTCATAAAAGGGGCCTCAAAGTGCTTACTCTTTCCCAAGCAGATCTTTACAGGGGACTTGTACGCCTTTTCCAATTGAATGCATATTACAACGTCTTTTTTGTTCTCATTAATTGATGCAAGTGATTATGCTGATTCTGTTTGTAGTTTGGATGAGTTGCGATTGATAACTCTGTATTGGAAGTGAAGTTTCTTAGAATGGGATGAGCAGAAGAATGCCTTTAATTGCCCCCTATAAACTGAGGCAAAAAGTGATACTTGGATTTGAAACTGAGGCAAGCAAGCTGTTCCAGAGTCAAAATCAGACATTCTGGATGTAGGGAGTGCTGAACCAGAAAATCCTACGGTGGAAGGAGTGGTTGATTTGTTTTCAAAATAATGTGTGTGCGGACTGTATAATACGATTCATCTCAAATTAGTTGAATGATTGAGTCGCCTGTTGTGCTTATGTTCTTTCCATTCTGTCAACGTCTTCTTTGTACTCTGTAGAATTTTTTCATCTGGCCTTCTCTAGTACTTGTATGATTTTTTAGGCTTTGTAAGAGTGTGTGATGTGGATATATAAGAAGCAAAACCACATTGGTATTAAGTATATGACATATATTTCTAGAATGAAGAGAAGCTTTCTAACCATGGAGATGAGAAGTCAGCCAAGATCCTACTGATGGCTAAGCTGAAGCAATTGATTGAGGCAAATTCACTCATTGGTGATAAGCTTCAGTTTCCTATCTTGCAGATGTCAAGGGTAGAAACACTAGTCAAACTGAGGTATACAAAGGATTTCTTATCTTCTTCGTTTGCTTCATAATCGTGTTGAATATCCATTACTTAAGTTGATGATATTGCTTTTATGTTTTCTTGGTGAACAGCTTAAGTTGGCAGATTCAACAATGCGATACTAAAGTATCTAATCATAAACTGTCCAAGAATCTTCTATATGAGGACCCTTACTGTGATCAAGCGACTGACACCATCTCCTGTAGCTCATGGAGTAAGTTTAACTACTACTTTCTAGTTTGTGCTTCAATTGGTTAAATAGACTATACTTTCTAGTTTGCTCTGCAGTTGGTTAACTTTGTTGACTTGGACTTCTGAGGGTGTACGTCGTGTGATAATTTGGCATCTTTGGTGTTGAATGTGGAGATCTTATATTATTTAACTCTATTTCGTTTTCTGCTTTGTATATTACCCTGTGTATATCATGCTTGAATTTGTATTTTGAATGTGGCGAGGTTTTGATGGATGATTTTCTCCTCAAGCTAATGCTATGAATCTCGTTTCCAACGGAGGTTTTTGTTGCATTATTGGATTGATTTTCTTATCTGGATAACGTTGGAGAGGGAATCAAGGCTTTTCTTTGATGTCAAGTATTTCGAAGAATGTGTGAGCAATGGAGACTGGGAAGAGGTGGAGATGTACTTATCATGGTTCACAATGCAAAAGATAACCCTAAATCCTTTAATATTTTGTTTTGAGATCAGAAGGCAGAATTATTATGAAGCACATGACAAGTAAAAACTTCTTGTTAACTTTTTTTTTATATTTTTTTAAAGTTAGTTCTTGAGTTGTTTTGGGCTATTTCTTTTAATTCTTGGTTTTTTCTTGGTATTTTCACGATTATGCATTCTGGGCTTTATTGGGTTTGTTTTATAACTCTGAACATCGGTAATTTTGTCCAGGGGTGATCGTAAAAAGATGCTAGACATTCTTAAAAGGGACCTCGAAGTATTTACTGTGATGACCCCACATCTCCTTAGGGTGAACCCTAGGGTTTCGGCGGGTCGCCTGTCTAACTCTCACCTGGATTCGTTACAAGTCAAGATTTATAATTTAGAACTAAACAACCAGCAAGAAAACTAATATAAAGAAAAGTCGCTTCCTTCAATAGTCATCCAATTTTGCATCATAATATTTCTAAAAGTTACATCAAATTTTTTCAAAAATACAACCACCCAAAGTTGACTAAATCATTTACATCCAAATTCGGATCAAAATATAATCAGGTCGGCTTCTCCAAAATCTTTCCACTCCGAGTTCCTGTTAAGGAAAACAAACTATGGGGGTCAGCTAACAATCAGTGAGGCCAAGGAAAAAAACAGGCAAGCAAGCAAGTACAACAAGTATTAAACTTATAAAAGAAAGGCAGTTATAATATTCATGTAATTCACAAAATAAAACAAGACACAATCATTAAAGGATACGGAAGCTCTCAGAAGCTAACTCCACATTGCTTTGCCAAGGTCTTGATCCAAAATTTCAAGTATTGACACTCCGTCAACCGAGCAAGTATCAAGTCCGTAGAACTCTATTTTTCACCAAATTTTCATCCACCATTACACCCCCTACCGGGCCCGAACGTCAAACAAGTTTTGATATTACTCGAGTATATCCAAGTCAAGTATATGTCCAAGGTTCACCAAATTTCTCAACCAAATCCTTGCTAGTTTGAGTTGAATGGTTAGCCATTGGTTTTGGGCATCCCCCCAAGTTCAAGTATAAGTCGACGAGATTGCTCTCAAATCGACATCAAGTCAATCACAGGCATAATTGTCAAGTACAAGCAGGTCAATTATCAAGTCAAGTAAAAGAGAACGAGTGCGATAAAGTACATACTCGTCTCGACAAGTCCAATTCATACATTCAACAAGAAGTAGTTCAAGTATTAAGCAACAAGTCATGCATTTGATACTCACCAATTTCAAAAGCAAGTGAGCAAGAAATTCCTTTAAAGTTCCTCGCGGAAATTCCTTTCGAACCCCTCTTGAGCACCTGAAGAAATATTAACCAACCATCACTCACGGGTATCCTAGGTCACTTGGCATAAAAGGAAGAAAATTCATTTGCTTAGAATTTAGGACAACGCCTCAAAAGTGTTTTAATCCATCGAAAATCGAGATTCAAAAATGAAGGTTTAAAGTTACAAGAGAACTTGTATCATCCATGAAATCAAGTTTGAAACGGATTATCAATCTCAAAAGAAAGTTGGAAGTTCTTAAAAGTTCATTTTGTTAGAAACCAGAAATTTCCAGCTTTATGCGACAACACTTGAAATATCATATCTTAAGTTCAGTAAGTCCAAAAATTAGAAACTTTATATCGTTTGAAACTAGATTCAAAGTACTAAAACATTTCAGAAGATACTTTTCCCAAATTCCAACCAGAAATCATTCAAATCTCAGCTCAAACTTGCTGTTTTATTGAAACAGGGCAGGAACAGTCTTGATTTTTAGTAGAGTTTGAAAATTCGGCAAAATTCACTCGAATTGAATTAGCCTTTGAAATTTATAACACAGAAATAAATTCAAGTCAAGTTTCAAACACAACAAGCAGAAACCAATTTGGATTTTCCAACACCAAGATACAACAGTTTTAAGAAAACTGGTTTTTGCAACCTGTTCTGTGGGTTCTCAGTCATAAAGTTTCGGCATAGTTTTTAAATCAGGCTATATCTAAAGCTACACAAGTCCAAATTGGAAATAGTTTATGGCGTTAAAAACTAGATTCAAAATCCTATAAATCATCAGAAGAAATCATGTTCAAACTCTTTTCACAAAAGGGACGAAATTAAGCCACAAGATGCAGCTGTATAATTTTCTCAGGTAAACGGGTGAAGCAAATCAGTCCAATTTTCCGGTTCACTACGGCTCACTCAAAACGAATTAGCAGGAAAATTTTATACCATTGGAAAGTTCTTGGTGTCTAGTTTCAAATGCTGCAAACGACACTTGATTTTGACTTTTGTACAAAGATTTATGTGCAGTCAAAGAGCCTCTGGTCGGCTAGCCTGGCCAACTTTTCCAGTTTTCTTTCTTTTCTCAAAACTCAAGTTTTACCCAACCAATTGAAACAATTTTTGAAAGATAACTTTTTCACACACAATACAACATATAACAACCATTTTTGCAGCCATTTGAGCAATAAAATTTGAAATTAAATCAAGGAGATAAACCAGCAAAAATTTCGGCAGCACCCTCCCCCTTCATTTCAAGTTTCTTTCCAACTTTCAAGCCAACAACCAAGTCATAAATCACAAGAATACAATCAAACAAGCAACTACCTAGGATATAAAGCAAGAAGCAAGGGTTTCCTCAAGTCCTCTAGCTTAGGTTTTTTGTTAGGGTTTTCAAATCCATGCAAAACAACCACTAACCATTACTAATCCTTGTAAAAATTAAAGATCAAGGAGAGTGAAATTTGTTACCTCTTCAAGGCTTCTTGAACCCTAGGTAGAGCCAAGCTATACATCACTAAACCACCAAGAACTCACCACAAGATGGAAGCTTCCTTCAAGTTACAGCAACTACTAAAGGTTTTGAGCATTTTGTATGAATCTTGGAGCAAGATTGGTGAAGAAAGTTGGAGCTTTTCTCCTTCTCTTTTGAGCTTCAAAGGCCGGCCACTTAGTGTGACCCCCCCACTTCTCCCAAGAGCGAACCCAAGGGTATCCGCGGGATGCCTGCCCAACTCTCGCCAGGACTCAAGACAAATCGTTTCAAGCTTATCGATACATAACAATTAATACGAGCCAAATAAAGAAAAGTCGCTTCCATAATCAACCATCCAAGACTCACACCACGAGTTCAAAATACATCAGTTAACCAATCCCTACATCAAGTTCCCAAAAGATACATCAGTTCCCCAAACTATACAACAATCACAAGTCCAGCCAAAACATTTGAAACCCTAATACCAAAATACATCAAAAGGGGTTCCTCCGAAGTTCACTTTCTCCATTCCTATTAAGGAAAACAAACTAATGGGATGAGTCAATACTCAGTGAGGCCAAGAAACACACATGCAAACACATAATCCAAGTAGCAGCAAATTACATAGTAAGTAAAGCTATAAAGTTCGAATAATTCACATTTCGAATAGGAAAAATAAACAGAAACAATTCAAGGATACTGTAGCTCTCAAGAGCTAAATTCCACGTAGTCGAGTCAAAGTCTTGATCACATCTCACGTTGACACTCCGTCAACCACATAAATATCGAATCCGTAGATACACCACTTTTTTTCGAATCCCGTCACCGTTACACCCCCTTACCGGGCCCGCTCATCAATTTTTATTTTTATTTTCATAATACTCGAGTATATCATGGCAATACTGTACGAGTAATGCCGAGCAAGATCTCTCCAATAGATCATGCTCTACGAATATCTCATGGTTTGCTAAGCTTGTCGACCAAGCCCATGCTGGCTCAATTCGCAAAGTTAGCCAATGAGTTTGGGCGTCCCCCGAATACGAATACGAATGCAAATACGATTACGGATATAAGTCGATGAGCAACGCTCAAATCAACTATTCCAAATAGGAATCACAAATACGGATCACATATATGAATCACAAATACGAATCACATCCACATTACTATGTACAAGTCGAATATGAATTCACATAGCAAAATTCAAATATAATTTCATTCGAAAGAGAGTGAGTGCGATAAAGTACACACTCGTCTCAAATTTTCAAATTCACATAACGGATAAGAACCAATTAACCATTTAGTAACAAACTCATGCACTTGACACTCACAGTGATTCAAGTAGCAAGTTAAAATGATGGTTTAGGTGTCTCCCGTGAGATCCTCTGGAAGGTCCTCTTGAGCGCCTGAGCATTTAATAATAAACTATCACTTATACATCCCAATTAATAAGGAAGATTGTACCCTTGTACAATCTAAGAAAATTTCACGAGAATAAGCCTTAATTACTCGTAAATCGAAACTCAAAAGTGAGGTTTTAAAACACAAGCAAAATCTGATTTTCACCATCGAAATCGAGTGTAAAATGATCCAGTGATATCAAAGGAAAAGAGAGAGTTTGCAAAACTCCATTTCCTTGAAGTTAGAAATTTTCAGATTTGTTACACTTATTTTGAAAAATCGTATCTCACTCTCTACACGTCCAAAATTGGAAAATTTGGTACCGTTGGAAACTACTTCCAATATACTAAAAGTTCCCAGAATACACTATTCCATAATTCCAAATGGAAGGCATTCAAAATTGGCTCAAAGTTACTATTTTAAGCTTGCAAGACAGTTTTGAGGTTGGTTTTTTGCCAACTTTGGAAATTTGGAAAAATTCACAGAATTTGAACTAGTCTCTCAAATTTGAAACTCAATTAGAGTTGCAAGTAAAGTTTTTAACAGAAAAAGCGGATCAAGAATCGGAGTTTCGAGCACTGAGATACGATAGCTCAAAGTTAGGGAAAAATTCAAAACTGGTGAACAAATTTCCAGATTTGAGCTTCCAACTTTGGGACTTTAGTTATGTATCGAAATGGACTTGGATTGGTACAAAATTCGGCAGTATAATACTCCTATATAAAGAGTATCCCTCTATCAAATTTCATGGAAAAATACCTTCGGGAAGGTAGTCACTCAAACAACCAAAGTTTCAAAAATCCTAAGACAAAACTGCCTTGAGCCTTTTGTTTTCCATTCCAAACATTTGGTCAAGGAAAAATTCCTCAAACATGGCTCATTAGTGTAGCCAAAGCCTAAGAAACATTCATGGCACATTTCATAAGTGTTTAGCACCAAAATATTAAGTTAGCAAGTCTACACCAAGCCTTGCATCAAATCTGTCCAAAAGTTAGGGTTTTCAAGAGCAGGGCAGGTTCCGTATTTTGATCATAAATCACTCAACTTAACTCATAATTGGGCATGGTTTATGGAGTTGGAAAATACATTCATAGAGCTAAAATTTCACAGAAGAAATCATTTTGAAATTCGGCACACAACTAGCTCGAATTCGAGCCACAAGTTGCAGCCTCAGCATTTCGTTCCAGGAAAACAGAGAAACAGAACAGCAGACTTTAAATGGTTGGTTCGGCTCACATACATGGAACCAGAATGTGCATTTTATACCGTCAGAAAGGTGGAAATGTCTAGTTTCAAATGACACTAACGGCACTTGATTTTGACGTCGGTGCACAAAGTTATGGCCGAAACACGAAAGCTGGTCAGAGCATTACGGGAACAGTTCCAGATTTACCAACTTTGAGAAATCGATTCATTTGACCAACCAAACCTCAATATTTTTCAGTAAAATTTTATACACCATCTATTCAACATATAAATATCATATATAAATCATTACAACCCCAAAATTCCGGAGAAATAGGTACGTTCAATGCAGGGGCAGAATCGAAACTTTTTACCCCATGCACTCCTTGAAGTTTATACTAATAATATACCATTAATTTACCATTTTGAGCACTAAACCAACATTAAATCCATCATCAATCATCACATCAGCCATCAAGACATGGGTGGGAGTTCATAGAGCCCACCTTCCAAATTTTCCAATAATACAAGCCACCCACATGAATATTCAAGCTCATAAGTGTAAATTAACTTCCATAGGACAAGAATTTGAGAGTGGATCATTACCTACTTTGGTTGATGAACCTAGCAGAATTTTGGCCATTTTCTCAGCTCAGAAAAACCGCGGAAAGATCCTCTTTTTTGTAGCTAAATGGACTCTCCAAATGTTAAGCTAAGTAGAGTTAAAATTTGAGAGGATTTGGTAATGATTTGGTGCAAGAATTTAGAGTAGAATGTTGAAGAACTTTGGATGGTTTTTGTTCCTCCTTGTAGCCGGCTGCCTTTGTGAGAAAGAGAGGAGTGTTTGGTCTGATTTTTAGCTTGCTAAGAAAGCTTAAAGACTAAGAGTTTAGGTGCACAAAAGTCAACGGTAAATAGTACGCGTACGCGCACGTTTTGTGCTCGATTCCTCTCGAGTTTATTTCACTAGTGTATTAAACCTCTAATGCACTTGTATTCATACTATTATTATTCACTCTTAATGGTCTAAAAATAATGGTCTTAAGTCCCTCAATTAATCGCCCGCGTAAAAACGCGTACTTCCGATTTGTGCGCGATAAAGTGGAATTTTCAAGAATTTCTTATAACGATAATACTAATAACTATCACTTGAGCATTTAAACATAAAATTACCTATTTTAGGACCATTGTGTAAGTCTCTAATTTTTCAAACTTATTGTACTCTCAATCGGTTAAAATTTCCAAACACTTTTTTCACTATTTTCACTAAACAAGCTTTCAAAAATTAAATTTTGAAACGAGTCACTTTAAAAATATAATTGAGTTATAGACCCATGTAATTAGGTCTAAAGAGCTTAGAAAATAATATTCGGAGTAAATGGCCAAGTAAATAATTAAATAAACTAGAAATAGGAAATTTAAATAAGTAAATTTTGCGAGTCCTCACATGAGTCGAGTGTTAATTCCTCAATTCTCAAATTAACTTTTCTTAATCTACTATTAATCATTCTTACTTCTCCAAAATTAATACACTCTCAATTCAAATGTAGCCTCGAAAAATGTGTATTCGTGTTCCGAACTAAACGAGTTTTTTCTTTTTAAAAAATAATTTTTCTAACAAAACACTTTAAAAACATAAGAGAGGCGTTTTTCCATATAAATGGATTTTAAGTAGTCGAATTAAATAATTCAGAGAAAATGAGTGAATAACTATTTAAATAAACCAGTAATATATGACGAAAATAAGAAAATTTTCGGATCCTCACACTTAGAGAGAGAAAACTAGAGAAAATGAACTTTGAATTGTGATGGGAAAGTGAGGAGAAAGGTTGCTTTTTTGGTGGTTGAAAAGGTCAACTATGAATAGTAGTGTAATAGTGCCATGCACTACAAATTTCCTTCTTGTTTGCTACACTTAAATACTAATCCTCCAAGATAGTTCCTCTAGCACTACAAATACACATCCTTACTAGTCTAAAATTAATTCTCTAGATCTCTGATTAGTCGTGCCGACGCGACTTTTGAAAAATTTTGACGCTTAAACAATAAAAGTAAATAATTTAAGTAAAATTCATGTTAAAATAATAAAATTATATAACACCAATACAAATAATTTTAAAATAGACTAAATTAAAAATAAAAATATGAGTCCTCACATTTACTCTTTCCCAAGCAGATCTTTACAGGGGACTTGTACGTTTTTTCCAATTGAACAACTTCAGGTGCATAATACAATGTTTTTTTTTGTTCTCATTAATTGATGCAAGTGATTATGTTGATTCTGTTTGTAGTTTGGATGAGTTGCAATTGGTAACTCTGTATTGGAAGTGAAATTTCTTAGAATGGTATAAGCAGAAGAATGCCTTTAATTGCCCCCTATAAACTAAGGTAAAAAGTGATACTTTGATTTGAAACTGAGGCAAGCAAGCTATTCCGGGGTCAAAATCAGGCATTCTGGATGCAGGGAGTGCTGAACTAGAAAATCCTAAGGTGGAAGGAGTGGTTGATTTGTTTTCAAAATAATGTGTGTGCAGACTGTATGAGAGGATTCATCTCAAATCAGTTGAATGATTAAGTTGCCCGCTATGCTTATGTTCTTTCCATTCTGTCAATGTCTTCTTTGTACTCCGTAGAATTTTTCAATCTGGCCTTCTCTGGTACTTGTACAATTTTTTAGGCTTTGTAAGAGTGTGTGATGTGGATATATAAGAAGCAAAACCACATTGGTATTAAGTATATGACATATATTTCCAGAAAGGAAGAGAAGCTTTCTGACCATGGAGATGAGAAGTCAGCCAGGATCCTATTGATGGCTAAACTGAAACAGTTGATTGAGGCAAATCCACTCATTGGTGATAAGCTTCAGTTTCCTACCTTGCAGATGTCAAGACTAGAAACACTAGTCAAACTGAGGTATACAAATGATTTCTTATCTTCTTCATTTGCTTCATAATCGTGTTGAATACCCATTACTTAACTTGATGATATTGCTTACATGTTTTCTTGGCGAACAACTTAAGTTGGTAGATTCAGCAATGTGATAATAAAGGATCTAATCATAAACTGTCAAAGAATCTTCTATATGAGGACCCTTACTGTGATCAACCAACTGACACCATCTCCTGTAGCTTATGGAGTAAGTTTAACTACTACTTTCTAGTTTGTGCTTCAATTGGTTAAATAGACTATACTTTCTAGTTTGCATTGTAGTTGGTTAACTTTGTTGACTTGGACTTCTGAGGGTGTACATCGTGTGATAATTTGGCATCTTTGGTGTTGAATGTGGAGATCTTATATTATTTAGCTCTACTTCGTTTGCTACTTTGTATTTGACTGTGCATATCATGCTTGAATTTGTATTTTGAATGTGGCGAGGTTCCGATGGATGATTTTCTCCTCAAGCAAATGCTATGAATTGAGGTTCTAACTGAGACATCAGGAAGAAAGATATCTTGATATCTGTAAAAGTTTACTCTTGCTTCACCTTTTTTGTTTCCTCTCATCATTGGATTTGGTTCTCTGTAAAGCTAAAGTTAAAGCTAGAAATCAGCTTTAGAAATAAAACAATTTGCAGATTTTGACGCAAAGACATGCTATTCCTTTTGCATTATATCCATGTACTGATTTGCACGCTTCTATTGTCACCTTCCAATGCTGCTTCGAATCCAAATACTGTAGATATAAATTCACCAGTACCAACTATTCTTGCAGTGGTGAGTGCTGATAAATCATAGATCGTGTTTACAAGGATTTTCTATTTGGAAAAGAAAAAGGTCTTTCCATTGACTAAATGTATAATAGTCTCAACTTTTGCTTGTTCTTTATTTTGTTGAGACACCTTTGGTTTCATCCTTAAGGACTACCATTCAAATTTTGCAGAGTGGGGATGTCCCAAAGATGCCAGCAGCGGGACCTAAGATCCCTGCTGAGTTGCACAATCCGAAGATATGGAAGTCAAAAGAAATAAACGAACCATCTGAGCTTCGTAGCTTCAGGTTTCCTAATAGCCTGCCTGCAGTGAAGGTAAGTTTCAACAGAAGAAAATGAGATGAATGACTTTCCATCGATGAATAATTGCTGGAGGACAACTTGTAGCCCTGTACAAAAATGTTCAATCTTGACACATAGCCAAAACATCTTCTTGATCCGTACATGTAAGGATCGAAGACAACCTAAGAGGGGGGAGGTGAATTAGGTAATTTTAAAAATTGTCCAAGATATGAGTCACTTTTTGAGAATTTACCCTCTTTTTCTAAAGGACTACACAATGGAGCAATTAATGAGAAATCACAAGTGGTTGGGAGTAGAAGAGATAGACAATTTATATTGCAAGATAGTAAGTAAAAGGATAGAATAGCAAACCAAGTTTCAAACTCCACTTGAGTTTGAAAACCACTTTATATAGCAAGTTTCTTCAAGTTGATCAACTTTCAACCAATCTCTTGTGTACAAAGGAAGGATCACTTCCTCCTCGCCCCAAGCCGCACTTGGTCAAGTAAGGAAGTTTTACTATTACTCGGATAACTCTCACAAAACTACACTATTCAAGAAATAGAAACACACTTGAAAAGCTTATTGAAAGTTAGACAACTAAGAGTATAAATCTTCTTTAAAGAATATTCTCACACTTAAATCACTCAAGATTTGATGTAGTCTCAATGTGCAAAGTTATTTTTTAAGTGGTTGACTTTGTTCTATTTATAAGAGACCAAAAAATTCTTCAATTAATGCTACCAACAGACAGAAGGCAGCTGAAGAGTCAACTAGCCATTTGTGGTGTCGGACGTCCGGTAGGTTAGTTTTCTGCATCCGAACAAAGGTAAAGAGTTCAAGAAGTTTTCTTGAAATGTTTAGGACGTCCGATACCTCCAGAATATGCGTCCAAAGGTATGATGCAAAACTGAGAATTCTCCTTCAATTCATTCGGACATCCGGTGCCTCCAAGGTTTTGCGTCCGAAGTATCGCAACATTTGTCGGACGTCCGATACTCAGGTATTGTACGTCCGATCGAGGTCAATGAGTTTAGAGAACTTGGTTTACTATCTTCGGACGTCCGAGAGTGGATTTTTCATGCGTCCGAAGTTACTCAATGGTTGTCAGACGACCGATGCAGTCTTTATGTGCGTCCGACAGCTATTTTAGCATATGTTATCCTTTGAACCTGTTTTGCTCCAATTCTGAAAAGATCTAGTCAGAGAATATTAGTAACCTCCATTTGTTTTGTAATTATCCAAAGTTACGGATTGAGATAAACAATCTCTCCCTTTTTTATAATGACAAAGTAATGGATGGAGTAAAAAGGTTTTAGATACAGCTCCCCCTAATTTAATGCATTCAAGGAGTATTCACAACTTCCCTTCAGAATAATGTCCACTCCCCCTTAAAATAACTCCCCCTCACATATAGATTACATATCCATTTACATATCCATATCTCCTCCTTTTTTTCATCATTGAATCAACCAGTAAAATTATCCATATTACCAACAATGTGGTCGTTCATTGGCTCACCAATATTATCACCAGATATTATCAGCAAGATAAAACACAGCAACACCTATCCAAACTGAATTTAGCAACACTGCAGAACAACATCATTCATCCAGAACCAAAACCAAAACATCATCAACCAGAAACTAATATTGGCAGATAAACTGAAATAAGCAACATTCAACATAAATGATAACTAAATAGTTTTACAAACCAGTAGAGGAGTAAAATCCTTAAGACAGAGCACACCAAATGTTTTTTTTTAGTGCAAAGATGCAAAAACCTACTATGAACTATTATCCTAATCATGAAGTGCAGTAGCCTAGTAGTGCCTATATGGTGATCTTACAGGATCCAGACCTTCTTCTAACCAGGCGAAATTGGGCAAGGTCTTCTTCCTCAGTGTCCTCATCCTCATCATCATCATCATCCTCTTCAGTCTCTTCTTCAGTTGCCGGAGCTTTTCCCTTGTCCTGTGGTTGAGAACTGGACGCACGGTACTCTGGGATAGTCTCAGTGGTTGGCTCAATTTTAGGCTCCTTTCGGTGTGCATTTTTATTTTCTGGAGGAATGGGTGTATAAGTAGATTCCTTTTGGCAATAAAGGTGGCTTGTTGTTCAGAAGTCATGGTCATCATCAAGCCATCTTCAAGAAGCAGGATATATTGTTTGAGGTCATCAATCAGAGAGATGACCTCAAGGTTGGATGAAGTATGCATACAGGCTGACCTTCTAGGACGAATGGTAAAGGGTGTCACATACAAAGATTGATCTCGAGGAGTCCTAGGGGTTACACGAGTTTTATGAAGATTTTTTCTCCTAAACTCAGAGACAGTTTCTTTATAGCACAAATGACTCTAAAAAAATTTCAGATTTTTCCTTTCAAAGTAAGTCTTTAAAAACACAATTGATGCACTCTCTTTTGGAGATTTGTCAGAAAAGAAAATTTCAAAATGAGTAAAAATAGGAGTACAAAATTTTTCATAGGACAGTTTCCTACAGCTGTCAGTGCTGATTTTGAGCAGAAATTTGCACATGAAAAAACCAAAATCAATTCGAATTTTTCAAGAAAACAGTAGAACATATAAAGTTCTATTTTTGTTTGCATCAGTTCTGTGACCATCAGTGGGTATCAACAGATTTGAAATTATGGTAAAAATGATCAGGTTTTAAGGACTAAGATCTTCCAATCTTACCTCAGCAAGAGTATTAAAGCGAGACTGAAAATAGGTCATCAATATTGCAACATGAAAGTGATGGTATGTAGAGGAAAATTCTTCGTAAAAAAGAAATTTGTAATTTTGTCTTTAAGACCATCTTCAATTTTTGTTTCCAAAACAGAGTTGACAATTTCAAGATTCAGCTCTATGTTAACAGAATTGATACGTGAAATGAGATCAGTATGTGATTTATCCTTTCTAAGGTTTGCAAAAAATTGATGAAGCATGTCAGGATAGTAGGTGTTTGGAATGGTCAAAAGATGGGTCCATTTTTGGAATTCAAAAAGGTTGAGAATAGATTCAAGATCAAGCTTACGGAATTCGTAGGGAATAATGGTCCTTTGAGTGATGCAGCCTTTCTGCAAGATCCATTCAAACCTCTCCTTGGCTTCATCATCGATGAACTTGGGCAAGGGAGTTGGTTCAACAGTAGTTTGGTCTTTGGTTGTTCATTTTTTGGATACTTTCTTTTTCCACTGCGCTGAGTAGTTGGTGCAGTACCTGGATACCAGACCTTGTCCTTGGTGACTTTCTGGTAAATGGTTCATCAATCTGCTGCTCCTCAGCATTTTTTTCTGCATCCTACTATTTCCCAGAGGGATCAGCAGTTTGCCTTCCCTTGGGTTGAGTAATGCTCTTCCTTTTGGAAGTCATTTTTCCTTTCTTGGGTGATTTCGTGGTGGTTATATCTACATTGGTAGGCTGCTCCAGTTCCTCTTTATTGCCACTTACTGGATGCCCTTTCAGATATATGCTCATCTATCTGCTCATCGAATAGTTCAACAGATGGCTCTCTGGTTTGCGCATTCTGCATGTTCCTTGCAGATTGTTTCGTTTTTCCACCACGATTTTCAATTTTCTTTTTGGGTGATTTGATGGAAGGTTCGACAACTTGAACATCTTCATCCTCCTCATCACGAAGCTTGAAGGTGCATCCGGCACTCACGGATCCTCCTCTAATCCTTACCATGATTGCAATGCAGTGTGGTTTCGTTGTGTAATATGGTACAAATAAATATCAAACGATGAGGAGTGCAGTATGAACTACAGTGGATGCACGAACTGTCCACAGAGGGAGAAATTTTTGTGGTTAGGGTTTCGGGTAAGAATTGGGATTTATAGTGCAGTTGGCAGTTGGGAGAAATTATGATGCGCAATAAACTCGCAATAAGTATGTGAAGGTGTCGGTTAGAGTGATTTCTTGGTACTTGTTCCAAGAAGAGATGAATTTGAATTTTGAAATTGAGGAAATATGAAGAGTTGCGTCCGAGACAAAAGGGTAAGAATGAACTGAATAACGCAGAGGGCTTCCTTATAAGACATAATTTTTGAGTGTCGGACGGCCGAACGAAGTGGAGCGTCCGACACCTCCGTCCGAACCAAAATTTTCTTGGTAAATGTTCAAGAACACTGTCGGACGTCCGTTCTAACATATCGGACGTTCGATAAAGAGTGACCAGAGAGTTTTTACAGTATTTTTTGTGAAACGTCCAATTTTGTTCTCAAAGACACAAATTGATCCAGTGGTAAGGCTTTTGTGAGAATATCAACAATTTGATCTTTTGAGCAGACAATTGAACACAAATTTCACCTTTATGAACAAGATCGCGAATGAAATGATGTTTTATGTTTATGTGCTTTGTCCTAAAATGTTGGATGAAATTTTTTGTCAAATTTATTACACTAGTGTTATCACAATACATAGGCACACAATCATACATCAAACCAAAATCATTCAATGTGTTTTTCATCTACAATAATTGAGTACAACAAGCTCCCGTGGCAACATATTCACCTTCAGTTGTAAATAATGAGATACCATTTTGTTTCTTGCTAAACCAGGATACTAAGCAATTTTCAAGAAAGTTACATATACCTGTTGTACTTTTCTATCAACCCTACAATCGCCGAAATCAGCATCAGAGAATCCACACAAATGAAGTTCATGACACTTAGGATACCATAAACCAAAATTCAAGGTTCCTTTTAGATATTTAAGAATTCTTTTTACTGCATTTAAATGAAATTCCTTTGGACAAACTGAAAACGAGCATATAAGCACACAACAAACATGATATTTGGTCTACTAGCAGTTAAGTAAAGCAAACTACCAATCATATCTCTATACTTCTTTTCATCAACTTTGTACCTTCTTCATTCTTATCAAACTTGATAGATGTGCACGTAGGCGTTCCGACCTGCTTTGAATCCTCCATTCCAAATCTTTTGACCAGCTTGTTGGCATATTTTGTTTGATTGATGAACGTTCCATCTTGGGTTTGAACCACTTGAAATCCAAGGAAGAAATTTAGTTCTCCTATCATGCTCATTTCAAACTCTTTTTGCATGATATTGGAAAAATCCTTGCACAAGCTCTCATTAGTAGCACCGAATATAATATCATCCACATATATTTGCATAATGAAAAGATCATGTGAACTTTACTTAGTGAAAAGAGTAGTATCCACAATACCTCTTTTAAAACCATTTTCAATCAAAAAATCACTCAAACGTTCATACTATACTCTTGGAGCTTGTTTTAGTCCATACAAAACTTTTGAGAGTTTAAATATATGATTTGGATAAATTTCATTTTCAAAATCAGGAGGTTGATCAACATATACTTCTTAATCAATAAATCCATTTAAGAAAGTACTTTTAATATCCATTTGAAATAATTTAAAATTCTTGAAATATGCAAAGGCCAAAAATATTCTAATTGATTCTAACCTAGCTACGGGTACAAATGATTCATCAAAATCAATTCCTTCTTCTTGAGTATATCCCTTGGCTACAAGTCTGACTTTATTTCTTACTACCTCACCTTTGTCATTCATTTTGTTTCTAAAAATCCACTTTGTGCCAATGATAGAATGATCTTTTGGTCTAGCAACTAATGTACACACCTTGTTCCTTTCCAATTGATTTAACTCTTCTTCCATAGCTAAAATCTAGTTCTTATCTTTTAAAACATCAACAATATTTTTGGATTCAAAGTGTGAAACTAATGCAAAATTATCCATTAGTTGTTTAGAGGAGGAACGAGTTCTGACCTTCTCGGATGGATCACTAATGATGAGCTCCTTAGGGTAGTTTTGAGCAAATTTTCAGACTCTTGGAAGATCCTTAGGTGTACTAGTGTCTCTGTCACCGTCTTCCCTTGCTGGACTGTCTTGAGTTTCATCTTCCTTTGAATCATTTTCTGGTGAAGCAATGCCTTGCTAAGTGATTGTGAGTTTCTTTAGTTCTTCTTGAATACCTGCATCATCATCTTCACCACTACTTATGGAAATGTCACCATTAGATTCATCAAAAGTGATATATATAATTTTCTCTATAACCAAAGTCATTCGATTGTAGACTCTAAAACCTCTCTCATTCTCACAATATCCCAAGAAAATTTTCTCATCAGATTTTTTATCAAACTTTTCGAGGTGTTCCTTGATGTTTAAAATGAAGCATTTGGAACCAAAAACTTTAAAGTATCCAACAACAGGCTTTTTATCAAACATCAACTCATAGGAGGTTTTGTTCAAGATTGGTCTTAAAAGAACTCTATTCATGGTATAGCAAGTTGTATTTATAGTTTCAACCCAAAAGTATTTTGGTAAATTGTACTCATTTAGCATGGTTCTAGCAGCCTCTTGAAGAGTTCTATTTTTTCTTTCTACAACCCCATTTTGTTGGGAAACTCTTGCAATTGAAATTCATGTGTAATACCATTGTTGTTATAAAATTCTAGAAAGTCACAAAAACGAAATTCTGAGCCATTGTCACTTCTAATTTTGATGATTTTCAATCCAATCAAATTCTAAACTTTTGTAAATAGTGAAACAAAGTTTTTGAAAGCATCATCTTTGTGTGCGAGAAACATCATCCAAGTGTATCTAGAGTAATCATCAACAACAACAAAGCAAAATCTTTTGCCGCCTAAGCTGGTAGTTTGTGTAGGACCAAATAAATCAAGATGTAAAAGTTCTAGAGGCTTTGTAGTAGAAACACATTTCTTGGGTTTAAAAGACACTTTGACTTGTTTTCCAAATTGACAAGCATCACAAATTCTGTCCTTTTCAAATTTGATCTTTGGCAGCCCTCTAACAAGTTCCTTTTTGAAAATTTCTTTTAGCAGATCCATATTGAAATGACAGAGCCTTTTATGCCACAACCAGGGGTCCTTATTTGCTGCTTTGAACAACTAAAGCTAGAAGAATCAACTTTTTCAAGGATAGCTACATAAATGTCATTAACTCTTTTTCCTTTGAAAACAGTGTTGAATTTTGAGTCAAGAACAAGGCATTCATGCTTTTTAAATAATACAAACAGATTCCTATCACACAATTGACTAACACTTGACAAGTTATAGCTCAAATTGTCAACTAAAAGAACATTGTGAACAAAGGTTTGACCATTCTTACCAACATCACTAATTCCAACAGTTTTGGCTTTGTTATCATCTCCAAATGTTACCTTTCCGCTTGCTTTTGGCTTGAGTTTGATGAACTGTGATGGATCACTGGTCATATGTCTTGAGCATCCACTATCTATGAACCATTTTGATTCCTTAACAATGTTTACCAGGTTCACTTCTTTATCACCAATGGCCATGAAAGCCATTTGGGCAGACTCCTCTTCTTTTTCGACTTCACCTTCTGAATTGCAGTCATTCCAGATGATCTGAAAATTATTAAATTTTGGTTTTCGTTCAACCTTGCTTTCATTGCTTTTCTTTATTGGACATTCATTTGCATAGTGTCCAAGTTGACCGCATTCAAAGCACTTATCAGTTTGCTTTTTGTTGAGCTTTAACTTCCCTTTGTTTCTCAAGTTGTTGAACTGATTTGGGAATGAATTGCTGGGTCCACCTTTTCTGAATCTCGTCTTGTTGAGTATTCTTTTGAAGCTTTTCGTAATGAGTGTAATATCACTGTCATCACCTTTCATGTCATCTTCATCTAAGGAGGCTGAATCATCTTCATCTTGTGAGGCTTTTAGAGCAATACTCTTTCTCACCTTTGTATCTTCTTTCTCCTGCATCTTGGACTTGAGTTTCAACTCATAAGAGATTAGAGAATTAATAAGAGATTCAATGGGCAAGGTATTTAGATCTTTAGCTTCCTCAATGGTAGTCACTTTACTTTCCCAATTCTTGGATAAATCATTTAGAATTTTTCTGTTTTTCTCACCTAGAAAGTAATCCTTTTCAAGTACTTCTAAGTCCTTAATAAGATCATTGAATCTGCAATACATCTTGTCAATATTTTCATGAGGTTCCATTTTAAAGGATTCATACTTAGTGACCAGAATAGATTTCTTTTGTTCTCTCACATTCTCACTTCTTTCATGAATTTCTCTGAGTTTATCCCAAATCTCTTTTACAGATCTACAACCTTTGACTCTAATAGACTCATTTGAATCTAAAACACTGTATAATACATTCATAGCCTTGGCATTTAAGGTAAGATGAGTTCTATCATCACCAATCAACTCACTCCTTGTTTTTGGTCTCGACCTATGTGTAACTTCATCAATAATAGAGGCATCATATGGACCTTCATTGACAATAAACCACAACTCAATATCAATAGATTGTAAGAAAATAATCATCCTCTCCTTCCAACTCACATAATTTGATCCATTGAACATTGGGGATCTAGTGACAGATTGTCCTTCAAAAAACATGATATTGTTGGTTGTCATTATTACTCTAAACCAATTGAGCTTAATCTCTAGGAGACCAAGCTCTGATACCAATTGTAAGGATTGAAGACAACTTAAGAGGGGGGTGAATTAGGTAGTTTAAAAAATTGACTAAGATATGAGTCACTTTTTGAGAATTTACCCTCTTTTTCTAAAGGACTACACAATGGAGCAATTTGTGAGAAAGCACAAGTGCTTAGGAGTAGAAGAGATAGACAATTTATATTGCAAGACAGTAAGTAAAAGGATAGAATAGCAAACCAAGTTTCAAACTCCATTTGAGTTTGAAAACCACTTTATATAGCAAGCTTCTTCAAATTAATCAACTTTCAACCAATCTCTTGTGTACAAAGGAAGGATCACTTCCTCCTCGCCTCAAGCCGCACTTGGTCAAGCAAGGAAGTTTTACTATCATTTGGATAATCCTCACAAAACTACACTATTGAAGAAATAGAAACACACTTGAAAAGCTTATCGAAAGTTACACAACTAAGAGTACAAATCTTCTTTAAAGAATATTCTCACACTTGAATCACTCAAGATCTGATGTAGTCTCAATGTACAAAGTTATTTTTTAAGTGGTTGACTTTGTTCTATTTATAAGAGACCAAAAAATTCTTCAATTAATGCTACCAACGGACAGAAGGCAGTGGAAGAGTCAACTAGCCGTTGGTGGTGTCGGACGTCTGGTAGGCTAGTTTTCTGCATCCGAACGCAGGTAAAAAGTTCACGAAATTTTCTTGAAATGTTTAAGACATCCGGTACCTCCAGAATATGCGTCCGAATGTATGATGTAAAACTGAAAATTCTTCTTCAATTCGTTCGAACGTCCGGTGCCTCCAATGTTTTGCGTTTGAAGTGTCGCAACGTTTGTCGGACGTCCGGTACTCAGGTGTTGTACGTCCGATTGAGGTCAATGAACTTAGAGGACTTGGCTTACCATCTTCGGACATTCGAGAGTGGGTTCTTCATGCGTCCGATGTTACTCAATGGTTGTCGGACGGCTGATGCAGTCTTTATGTGCGTCCGACATCTATTTCAGCATATGTTAGCCTTTGAACCTGTTTTGCTCTAATTTTGAAAAGATCTAGTCAGAGAATATTAGTAACCTCTATTTATTTTGTAATCATCAAAAGTTACGTATTGAGATAAACAGTACATATGCATGGAGGCAGAGACTCTGTCCAATAACAGTCAATTATGATTTATAAAGTTCCGAATGAAAGCGCGTATGACTTCTTTGTTAAAATATAGGTCCTATTTGGCAAGTGAGTTTTTTGGGTGTTTGTCTAAAACTTTACCATAATTTACTGTAGAAGTTTTTTAAAAATTTTCTGAAATATGTAAATTTTTGAATATTTTGAAATGTATAGTTTAAAACCTTTGAGAAGTTTTTTAAAGTTACTGTAGCTAAAGTTTTTAAAAAACTTATAGCAGACAAACTTGATAAAAAACTCAAGTGACAAACAAGGCCATATTTTGACTTTCAAGTTTCATGTATCACTGTCATATACTTGTATCTGAAACTAGACCCTCCACATATACACACAACAGTGCTTTTCTTAAAATATCCCTTTATTAATTAGCTTAAGTTTGAAGCTTGGTTTGCATAACTAGTCTTCTGGCTTGTTAAACTTATTAGCCAACTTTGCACTGCAGGTTTCTAGGTTAATATATACAAACTCTGGAAATTCAGTTGTGTCGTTAAAATTTGATGGTGGGCACAAGATTTGGACATGGGTAAAAGATGAACATGATCTCAATGGGGAGGTAATGGAGCAATTTTTTTTCTCTTTAATGGAAGTTCTTGTTTCCCGATGCTTACTCCAAAATGCTTTATAATCGATTATCCATCATAGGCAACTAGTGCAGTCCCACCACGACTCTGGCAACCTTCTAAAATGATTATCGATGCCAGAACAACAGACCTCAAAGAATCTGTTCCTTGTCTTGCACTTACATGGATGGATAGTTGTATTCTGTCTGCATTAGGAGGAAAAGTTTCTCTGTTCAACCTTGGAACTTTCGACCTGGGACATTTCGAGGTAACTGAACTTGATATACCTGTTTTTATGGCATATGAAGTAGTTTCAAGTTTCTAATTTGTGCCACCTTACGGTTGACATTTACAAGCATCTCTCTCTTGCAGGCAATGAGAACCTTTATGTCCCCGCCACCTGCAGCAACATATCTCGCCTTTGACCCTATAGATAATAACCGTGTAGCCATTGGCAGGGACGACTTTGTGTTACAAATCTATGATATTCGCCATGATAAGGTCCTTTAACTGATCTTCTATTGTAGGAATTAGTCTCAAAATGTTCATAAGCCTATAATGTTACTAATTAAAGTTGTGGGTTGGCAAAATTAACAGGTAATACGGAAGATCATATTTCACCAGGACAAAGTAACTGGAATTATCTTTTCGGGCTATCTAGATCATATGGTAACGGCGGGAGCAGATGCTCAGGTAAGTTTAGGGAATGATATATTGAAATATTATGATTTGGTATGTAAGTTTGATTGCCTGCATATTGGAGATATCCCAACGTAACGGTGGGAAATTTATGTGCTAAAATAGGTTATGTTTCACAAACTGAGATGATTGTCATTAGTAGTCCTTGTAACTGATTAAGAAATAAAACAAGCAGTTAAGGCATTACATGTCCCGAGAGATTACATCCTTCTGTCTGTATGAGCTTTTGTGGATACATTTCTATATGTACAGCATTCTGTCTTTTAAAATAACCATTTCCTAATTCTCTATGTTCCTGGTCCATTTGTCTTTTATTTATGTTGCCTTTTGGAATTTCAGATTTGTGTTTGGGAAAGGGATTTTACAGAACTGTTGGTAGACAAGTTCCTGGAAATTCCACCTGGACGTCGACGAGATCCACTGGCCCAGAGACACGTCTCCAGCTCCATCGGAATCAAATTTTCTTTTGGTCGTTCACTAGACATTCATTGCTGTTTATAAGCTAAAAAGACCAGATTGCGTTTGCCAGGTACAATACTATTGTGCACTTGAACTTGTGCATCACTCTTAACTGTTTATTGTGAGATTCGGGAAAAGAGGCTTGCATTTGGACAGAATTTCTAAAACAGATGTGCATTTTAAGAAGTAGATGCTTGTAATATTTGCAGGGCTAGATGAAAATAAAAATATTCTATGAAAACTAGATTGATTACTTTGTTCATATTACTCATCTTTAGCTTGTCGAAGGAAAGTCTGGCAAAAACTCACACAAGTATAGTTTGTGGCAGTGGGTTCCATCAAGTCTTGAAATCACAGATGCTTTAGAGATGGGAGCATATCTGTTTTCACTGGTGCAGCTCTTGAATTAAGGTGCAGGATCAACCCTTTAGCATATCTACCTTCTAATCCCAGGTACGTATTAGCTATATTTACTCGAAGCAAATGACAGCAACTTTGGTCTCATTTGTGCTTCATGTACAATAGTTTAGAGCTTCATCCGTACGGTTCAGGGCTTCTTCTGTATAGTTTAGGGCTTCATTCACTTGTTATTGCTGCTCATCCATCAGACCCCAATCAGTTTGCAGTAGGACTTACTAATGGTGGAGCTTACGTCATTGACCAACCAGAATCAAAACCCCCTGACAATGATGATCCAGAATAGCATCAAATTTCATGAGCTTTCTGTTTGGTTGTATTCAGATAGCTCGTCTTACAATTCCTGTTTGACATGGAAGCGCGCAAACTTGTTCACCTTGCTCTACGATATATAGACCGTTGGTATCTTGATTCAAGTTGATGGTATAGAATCAGTACACACTCTAAACAGCTATACAAGCTTCAAAATTTCTTGCACAACAGGTGGAGGACAATTGTAATTAGAATCAATTCTAAAGATGTTGTACAATGCTTTTTTGAAGACCAATAATATGCGACTCTTCCTTGTTCTTTTTATGCATTTTTGCTATTACCTTTCCGAAGCTAAGTGCTGAAGCTTTGCTATAAATACAATGACTATGTTTGTTGTCTCGAAATAGGAAAACTATTTTATTCAGTTATTTGCTCCAGTTAGAGCAAATCAGCAAAATGTTTGTTGGCTGTAAGTCCTATAAGTAGCCAGCTTTATGATTGTCTTCAGATTAGTAGTAGGTATTGCTGGCCAAAAGCATGCCAAAAGCATCAAGAAGATGCAATTATCATCTTAAGAAAATTAGTCTGTTATTAAAAACAAAAAACACCAAACACCTTTTTTTGGTTCAAAATCCCAAGATATTTATGAGAAAACAAAAATAAAATAAACTACTGCACAAGGCCAAAAGCCATAAGTTCTAACCTTTAAAGAGCAAAAAAATTGAATAACTACCCCACAGTTATGTCAGTTAGTTGCCAAAAGCCAAGAGCTCTGCGTCCTAATTAATCAGATTTAAAGGACATCTATAGATGTCAATGCAATCTTAAAGCATTGGACTCAAAATAATTCTCCTAATATAAAATTTAAAAGGGATAATTTCACAAAATTCCCTTGGGGTTTCTAACAATTGCGGTCCCTCCCTTGAGGTCTAAAAAATTATACTTACGCCCCTTGGTATTATGAAAAGACTATGATAGCCTTGACAACTCTATAAATCTTAAATAAAAAGTAGGTGTAAAGGAAAAAGAAAACTGCATTTAGCAAATACTTATTTCTTTATCCTACAATTCTAACCTCATCTCATTTAATACATTATATTCAATTTCTAGGTCACTTAAATCGACTTCTTACTTAGTTTTATAAATAACCTACTAGCAAGGATACATTTGTTAAAAGTAGTTTCCTCACAACTTATTTAGCAAAGGCAAAAAAAGGAAGTCCAAACATTATAAAATGATGCCTTGAAATATGGGCTAAATTTTGCTGCAAAGTACTACCTTGAAATTTTTGATTTAGCAAGTAATGCTGATATTTGATTTCTTTTCTCATTTAATTTTTTTTGTAAATCAAATAGGCGCAATATAGGATATTCATTAGACTTTTTGTACTTACATCAATATTTGTAACCAAAACTTATTTTTTAGGAGAGATATCTATAATTTTTCAAACCTTAAGGAAGGTGGCTACAATTGAAAGTTCTTAGAGAGAGGGGACGGGGTGGCGAGCCGATACAGTAGAAATTATTTTCATATACACAAGGATAGCAAACAAGTTATGACTGTAACCCAATTAATCATCATGACATGCATGCAACGCTCTAATCTTGATTCAGTAAAGGAAAGTGGGTAACAGATATTGGCTGCGTAAAATAACCGATACAGTAGAGATTATATACAATTCAGATAGAAGCCAAACCTTCAGATCATGTGAAACCAATTGAAATAATCTTCAATCAATGATTACTCAACTTAATATGAGTTCTTTAGGGTAAATTACATATAATCTCCCTTAATTTTGCATATAGACATAAGACCCTTCTAGGGTCTTTAAATATTTATATTAAATATCTACTAAACTCCCGATGATTTGCCTGAATTTTCACTTTACTCTCTATGATTTTTGTATTTTCTCATTAATCTCCCTATTGGTTTATGGGAGATGGCTACACCATTGTTCGGTCAAAATTTTCTTATCTTACTATTTTGCTACAAAATTTGATCCCTCTTGGTTGCTTCGGTCACTTGTAAACGATCAAAATATTTGCAAAATCAAACATTCCCGAAAATTGTATGACTCCATTATCACCAACAATATAATTTTAAGGGTTAATAACATGTTTCCTCCTTTGAATTTCAAAAATATACATTTTGCCTTCTCAAATGAATTGTGATTGTGCTTTTAATTTTGAACACCCATGTGAATAGTTTTTCCTAGATTACCCCAAATTTTTTTAATTTCTTAACGGTCAACTTTAGGTTGTTGGATTTTCTTCTTATGTGTTCATTATAATATTCTATTATTGTATGCTATGATATTGGATTATTGTATAAACTAAATAGAAAACTCCTCAACCTTATCCCCACCCTATCCCATTACCCTATAGGTGGTCCTGTGGTGACCACTACTATTTCTTATTTGACCTAATTTTAAAAAAATACATACATATTAGTACTAGACTACATTATATATAAGGCAAGGGACAAGGCGGGGGATGTACCACAATTAAACCGATGCTAAATTATACATAAGTTTATGCAATAAGCTAATTCAACCACTGTCTAACATCACATCATATAGTAGCAAAATATTTTAATAATATATAATAAGAAAATGAAACAAGCAAAAAGTTCACCATTGAGAAAATACGAAGGCTGGTGTAATTTGGAAAGAAAAATAAGCATATGAGTTTGTCAAAATTAAAGTACAAAAATAATTTACTCAAGAGGCCAAAATGTATATTTTTGAAAATTAGTGGTAAAGTATTACCATCCTATAGGTTCAGAGGGGGTAAAATATTATAAATCCTAAATTTAAACGCTGCTACAAGCCTATAACTTTGGACGACAGAGGAAATTTTTTCCCATTGCTAAGTCAAATTTACACTTGAGAGCATAGTTATTAAACCCGGCCCGAGAAAGAACCCGGTGAAGAAAGTGGGTCAACGGGTTACTGGTTCAACCAGTGGGTGAGTGGTTGAACCGATGGGTCACTAAATATATTTAAATATTATGTTTATATAATTTTTTATATAAGATATATGATATAAATTGTAATACATAATACCATAGCAAATGTTCATTTAATTTAATTCACTATAGAATAATTAATTCATATAAGAATCAATCAAATATAAATTTATTTAGTAATCCACTAAACTTAAAGTGTAAACTTTTATCTATATTTAGTATAATTATCTAGCTTATTTATGAATTTTAAGTGCAAAAAATTATTAAAAATAATATTTATCTTTAAAATGAATTATGTAATATGGTATTTTTGAAATCTATGTTATAACTTATAGAGTTTGGGTTGTCATAAATTTTTATTAAAATATTTCAAATAAATTTGTTTTAGAGAAATAAAAAAATAAAGATAGAATTGATAAACATTTATATATTATAAGAAAATTACCTCACCAACATCTATTAATTGGCTTGGTGGTAACGGTGCTCTAGTGATAAGCTTTGATCCAAGTTCGAATCCTACCAAAAACAATCTAAAGTTTTGTCCACAAACCGAAAAAACTGGCTGGGTTCCCGGTTTAAACCGGTCGAACCGTTGGGTCATTGACCAGTCAACAGTTCTTATGCTTAAATGATCTAAATGAAATTCGGCCCGGTTCAATGACCGGTTCATCGGTTGACCGAGCTGGATTTCATAACTATGCTTGAGAGTAAAGGCTCCAAAAGCTGTACTAGTGTACACAGGCACTAAGTGAGGATCAGTTCCTCATCTCTATCTATGCTTAAGGCATGCTAGCTAATCGTATGAATGATATGATTAATATTTTCACTAACAAAGCAAAATGAGCACATATGAAACAACAATTTTTTATTGATAATGTCTTGCACAAGAGTTGCCAACCTGATGTCATTTGTAGTCGAGGATGTTAAGTATGTGATCAACTGTTTGTGTCGCAATTGGATTTCAATTCTTCTCCACTTCTTTATCACAGCTTTAGTCATTGCCAATTTGATGGTTGTGGCTTCCTCCAGGACTTCACCTGATCTTCTCTCTTTTAAGACCTATCCTACTACTAGTCTATCCTGACCATCCACAGCAACCACTCCAATTCCCGTAAAACTGTTCTCATTCTGTCTTTGGACTTTCTACTTTCAGCATAATCCTTTCCATTGGGTTGTCTGTCTCAACCCGCTGAACTGCTCTTTCTACTAGTATTTCTTCTGTGTTCTTTCCTTGTTGACTACTTAAAGCATCTTTATATTCGAACTACCCTCTCTGGCCTTTTTAGACTATCTTTGTTGGGTGGTGATTTTTATTTTCGAATTTCCTCTCATTTAATTTCTACTCTTCCAGATGCTTCATAGGATGTTAATCATTAGAGTCAAATGTCTGTTTCCATTCTGTCTCTACCTAGCTTCTATTATTGTTGTACACCATTTCCTAAAACTTTCTTGCTGCTTGTGGACTCCATCCTATTATATTGGGCACTTTTTCCAGATGCTTTTGGCTCTACTGCAGTTTAACAAGACATGTTCAATAATCTCTGCTTCTTCTCCACAACTTGAACATATAGGGTCATCTTGCCTAATTTGTCTATGGATTGGTTCTCTTACAATGAGTGCATTGTTTACGCACTTCCAAAAGAACAACTTAATCTTGTGTTTAGCATTCATCTTCCAAAGATGTCTCCATATTTGCCTACTATCATCTATCTACCCAAATCAAACTCTTATCTCTAACTGATCCTTTTTGCTGGACTTCTTTCTTCAGCATTGTCCACTATATCTTGACCTGACTATGTACATACCTTTTGGATGTGTATCCAGTAGTGGCTATCTTCTCTGCCTGATAGCCTCAATGAGATGCTCAAAATTCTCTCAGCATCTTCCTTATCGAAATACCTGAAAATCAAAATTCTATTCCAACATTGATTGTTTATCAAATCCTCCACCTTCTGAAGTCTACATTCTTTGTCGTCATGGTGTTGTTAGGGTTCCACTATGGTTGGCTTGTAGCCATTTATCATCCCAAATTTTTGCACTCTTCCCATTGCCTATTCTCTTCCTTAATCCTTTTTTCACTAGATTTCTTGCTTCCATCAGTCCTTTCCAAATCCTCCACCTTCTGAAGTCTACATTCTTGCCGTCTTGGTGTTGTTGAGGTTCCACTATGGATGTCTAGTAGCCATTTATCATCCCAAATTTTTGCACTCTTCCCATTGCCTGTTCTCTTTCTTAATCCTTCTTTCACTAGATCTCTTGCTTCCATCAGTTCTTTCCAAATCCATGATGTATTCTTGGGAATCATGGGCCTAAAGATGTTTACTTTAGAATCGTATTTATCCTTCAAAACTTTATTTACTAATGGGTTTGGACTACTAAGCAGCCTCCAAATCTGCTTGCCCAATAAAGTTTTGTTGAAGGCTTCCAGGTCCTTGAAGCCCAAACCACCACTGGTTTTTACCAGTGCATCTTTTTCTTCCCATTTTCATCCCCTCACCAAAAGTTAACCATTAAGGAAGCTACTGCACAGCTTTTTTGGTAACTTGAAGTCGGAAATAGCATAGGTAGGTAGTGCCATAGTCACTATTTTTAGCATCACCTCTTTACCAGTTATGTTGAGATGTTTCTTTCTCCAGCTTTCCAATCTTTTCTTGAAGTTTTCCTTTATAAAGCGAAAGATTTGCTCCTTGGTTCTTGTAATCACCATGGGAAGCCCCAGATATTTTCCTTAATTCACCCTTAGAATGTTTGCCAACTTTTGATTGATCTCTTCTTTCTTTTCTTCTGATACATTCTTGCTGAAGAAAACAGAAGACTTGTCTAGGTTAATCATCTGACTAGAGCTCCTCTCATACGTCCCAAGTACTTCATTGATCTCTGCTACCTACTCTGGATCAGCTTTGCAAAAGATAAGAGAATCATCATCTATAAAGAACACATGGGCTATACATGGTTCATTCCTGCTGATGTCCATGCCTATAATCTTCTTATCCTCTGCTGCTTTCCAGAGAAGGTTGGAAAAACCTTGTGAGCACAAGAGGAAGAGATAAGGTGAAAGAGGATAACCTTGCCTTGTTCCTCTTCTTGGTGTTACATATTCCTTGACCTTTTTATTGATATCGAAGGAATAGGAAACTAGTTCTACATAGCCCATAATCTAGCCAATCCATTTTTCATTGAAGCCCATTTTTTGCATAATTGTCCTTAGAAAATGCCACTCTGAAATGACCCCACCTCCCTAGGGCCCCCGAGGTTTAAGGACCGCATGCCAACTCTCGTCAGGACTCACTCAAAATCTCCCAATTAATAGTATTAACTCCAAAGTAAGCATTAAAACGCCACAATTAAACATTACAATATATCCAACATTCCAAGTCATCCATACTTATGTGTACAACTAAATGGATCAAAATACAAGTTTTTCAATCAATTCACTAAGTACAAATAGGATGACATTTTACTTAAAGTAAAGACTTCAACTCTCGGACTTACTATTTCTTGGTTCCACGTTTCCAACCCCTGTTAAGGAAAACAAACAAAAGGGGTGAACTTATGCGTAGTGAGGTTTCCCAAACAAGCAATAATCAACAAACACTTAACACATAATCAAAATTAAGCAAGAAAAGAACAGTTCACTGAATAAAGTAAAGAACATTTCACCGAACAATCACTTTCAAAAGGATACAGTGCTCGTATTAGAACCACTTCAATATACTACAGCTTTGCCGAACTCCTCCTTATAACCTCCAAAAAAGTAAACACTTCTCTCACTTAGATGCCCATATCAATAATCTGCTACTCCGTGGTAATATTCAAGCATACCAATACATTTACTCAAAACTGCCATCATATCCGACCAAGCCCTTTTGCTAGATCGAATAGTCCGTTGAACAGAGGGTTTGGGACCCAATTGAGGCGATACGATGAAGTATGTACGCGACTTATAATCATGCACACTTACAATAACACTTAGTCAATTATCAACCTTCAAACTCAAACTAAGTCGAATGCGATAAAGTACACTTCCAACTTAGAAAGCGAGGGACAATTGAAAACACTTCACAATAAAGCACTGGCATAATCATATAAACATCATTTAAGTAACACATAGGCAATTTAAACACACAAATGTGGAAACACTCACCCAAAGTATTTTGAGTTCACTCCTCGGTGCTTGGACCCTCCTCCGATTCTCCCTCAGCTCCTGAGATATTTATAAACTTATTAGTCTACTTATTATTTTTTCCCCAATGGTGAAGTTAAGGTTCACATGATTGTTTTAGCTAAAGTGTATGTATGTGTATATATGTATAATTCAAGATGTTTAAATATGTGTGTGTATGTATAGTTTTAAGGTGATTTTAGTACTTATCTTAGTCTAGTACATCAATGGTTCAAAGTCTAAGTAACTTTAATCTTTTAAACCCTAAAATTTCATGTTTTATCAAAGTAAAGTAAGATAAGGTGGTTATATGGCAATAAAAGATGGGATTTAGGTTCTAAGGATCATTTTAAAATCAAAGGTTCAAAGTTAGTAAATTTTCTAAAATTTGGCAGTTTAGAGATCTTATGAATTTCTTGATTTTATCCTAGATTTTGGAAGAATTTTATAATTAAAACTTTTATAAGGTAATTAAAAGAGGTTTTGATCAGTTTTGGTTCATTTCCACCCTAGAAATTCAAAGTTAAAACCTAGAATCTAAGTGCTAAGTTAGGATTGTTCGAAACAGATTTTTAGCAGGACATGCTCCATGTTTTCTATCCAAAGTTCACCATTTCTTTGTTCAAATCTCCTTAAATCCAACTGCATTTTACCGTTATACTTAACAGGTTGTTCTTAGTTCAAAGTTGATTAAAATCTCCTAAAAATTCCAAAAAACAGCTTGAACTCCTCAACTATTCCAATCTGTCTAAAACAGTCTTGTAAGCTCAACTAGCTCCAGATTTCTTCCCCAAAGACTCAATATTTCTTCTCTAATCAAAGTAGTCATAATACACAGAGCAAAACAGAGTACTATAGGATAATTTTAACCAATATTTGCATAAACTTCAGTTCACAAGATGGAAAGTTAAGCTTGAGAATACAACTAGTCATTCGGGTTTCAAATCTGTAATTCCAGCCATGTATCTTCCAAGATTTTCATTCAATCTACCAAAAACCAAATCCAACATGCACTCACTTATATACTGAAATTGAGGTCTGGAAATTTCAAAATTCAACAAAATTTTCCAATAAATTTCTGTTTTAAAACAAGAATTTCAGCTACCTTCCATCGGACAAGCTAACAGCCATGCAGTCTAGTCATTTCAGCCCCATTGATCGAATTTTTACCAGAGAAACTCACATGGATCACCCTATAAACATTATACAGGACATAAAGCATGGGTTACAGTTATAATCTAGCAAAATTTTTGAAGAAAAGAACCAAAATTGCAGCTTTTCCTCTTGGTTTACTATCCAAAAATTCCAGTTTTTGAGATTGCTTTAAAAGTCAACCTTTTCTTGCTTTTAGCTCCTCAAATATCACATGCATGACTAGATTAGGAAGATGACTGATATATGAAGTAAGTTTGTAATCAACCTAACAAAATTTTCTGGAGATAAAGCTGGAAATTCCACACTTCAGCCTGTCGGCCTTCAAGCTAAATCAACACAGGAACTTCAGCAAGGTTTTCTTCATTTTCTTACACATTCTACTTGAGTTCATGCCAAATATTGCATGCATGTCCAAATATGTAAACTTGGGAGCATATATAATGCATGAAGTCATAATCTAACAAGTTTTGAAGGAGAATGACTCAAAAGTTGCAGCTTTAACACCATCGGTAGCATGCAGGAACTTTAAACAAATTTTTCCAGCTTTGATGAATTTTCCCTCAGTAAATTTATTCTTTTCTTGGTTCAACCTAAGACATTGCTAATTGGAAGTAGAAGGAAATTGAAGGAAAAATTAGTAAATTACCTCTTGTTCTTTACAGTTTTAAGCTGGAACAATTTCTAGTTTCTCTCCCTCGATTTCTTAGCAAATGAGCTGGAGTTTTTCCTTGTTTCTTGGCTTGTTTCTTTACAGTTTCTGTTGTTTGTCTTTCTTTTTCCTTCTTGTTTGTCTCTCGATTTTAGTAAGCAGAGAAGTGAACGATATGTAGTTGGTTTTCTTTTCTTTTTTTTCTTCCTTGTTTTCTCTCGGTTCTTAATAAGCAAAGGAAAAGAAAGACAATAGGTGGTTTCTACTACTTTCTCTCGGCCAACTAAGAAGGATTTGGTTCTTCTATGTTTGAGGAATGAAGCATGCATGCTGGTACTTCTATGTTATCACACTTGTCATGCATGCTGGTTCGTGTGGCTCTCTCTCTCTCTTCTTTTTTTTTCCACAACAACAAATTTTAACTAATAGTAATGTTTTGCGGTACAAGTGATACAGTTTCTCCTAAGGTGTACCTATCTATTCGTTAATGAAAAGAAACAATTGAACACGCAAATCAATCAATCATAAAAGAAAGTGGAACATGCGTTAAATTTTAAATAAGACATGAGAATTTTCGGGCTCTCAGAAATCCATCCTATCATAAGCTTTAGGCATATCCAATTTCACAGCCATGTAACCATCTTTACCTTGCTTTTTGTCTTTCAGATAATTCATTACAAATAAAGTGTCCTTTTGTGACTTTCAAAAACGTCATTATAGATCTATATCATGACGTTTAGGCTATAATGACGCTCTACTGGAAGCGTCATCCATTCTAACATCACGATAGGTTTATGACAGTTTAAGTGTCCCAATTTATCATTATTATGACATTATTCAATGTCATTATCTATGCCTATTATGACACTTTCAAATGACAAGAAATGCTGGGGTATAGTCACCGTTAATTTCAGTTATATATATTAGAAGTGATATTCGTAAGTGTCATATATCGCAGCTATGATGACACTTTTTGTGTAAGTACAATAACATATCACGACACTTTTCTAGTATAAGTAGATAGAAATATTATGACACTTTTGAAGTGCAAATAGATTAGGCATTAATGACATTTTCTACTTGTCAGTATAGCATCCAAATTAAAGTGTTCCAACTTCTTGTTGCATATCATCTGACAGCAAAAACCACATTTCATCCTGCTGCACAAGCATCTCAGATCCTAAATTTTGAAGGATTGTAACATAGCTAGTACAATAATATAAAAGAAGCAATACAATAATCAAAACTTGAGCAAAACTACATCATCCAAACAATTCACACCAAAAGTGTCTACAAATTACATACTAATTTAGATGGTTTTAAATCAGTCGTGTACATATAAAGGAAGCACCGGGCAGCAACTCAACTACAAAGCGAGGAAGATGCCTTCAAAAAACTAGCACTTGACCCAATGTTGCTTTAGTTTTCTTCAATACTCACCTACAACTGTCGTAAACCACACAAGACAAATTACAATTCACACAAGTCTTGTTTTACAGTTTTAACATTAGAAAACAAATAATAACTATATTAGACAAATGGTAAAGGTATGACAAAAAGAGTATCAGATTTATTGGCCAAACAATAGCCACTCCAACTGCATCTCCTATCTTACAGAAATTATGGTATGGCCTCATCAACTCCTCATTACTCTCCACAAGCACATTCACATGAACTTCGCACCAATGTGATCCCAAAGGTGTGTCACCAACTTTAGCCATAAGATCCAAACTTCTAACCTCTCCAACAGCCAAATTTTGTTTGGATCAATCATGCTCCTTATTGTAACTTCATCCCCAACCTTGAAAATACCAATTTTATAAAGTTTGTGAAAATCACACATAAGAAAGCAACTCCTAAACAGAAATTCATTACATAATACTACAAAATAGCCCAAATTTCAGTGGTTTACACTCATCAATTAGGTACCCTTCTGCAATTGAACCATCAGTCCGACTTCTATTTCGAACATAGGGCCTGTTTGGAAGTGAAGTTTTTGGCCAAGTTTTTTAGCTACAAGTTTTTTAACAACTTTTGCTACAGGAATCCTAAAAAACTTCTTAAAGTTTTTTATCTACCCACGTCAAAATACACAAAACACATACAAAAAAAAATTTCCTTCCCTTTTTTTCTTCTTCCTCCCCCATTCCAACCCACCACCATCTCCGGCGCCGACCACCACCGCTAGCCTCCTATTCTGGCAGTGACCTTCCTTTTTTTCCCTTCCTTTCTCCCTTTCCCTCTCCCCCTCCCCCTTTCCTTCCCTCCTCTCTCCCCCTCTTCTCCCCTTCCCCTCCCTGGCCACCCATCCCCACCCACGCTAACACAGTCGCCGCCAAACCTCAGCCACCGACACTCGCTGCCCAACCCTCGTCGTGTGCCACCCGCCGCTTTCTCCTTACTCTCTCTCCCTCACAACCCACAGCAGCTACGACTGCCGCTACCTCTTGTGCCGCCGCATAGAACACGCCGACTCCCCTTTCTTCGACACCAATCGCGTACTGCCGACGCAACCCAGGGCAACTAACATTCGCCGACAGTCTTGAACCCAATCTAATAACCCATTGCACAAAAAAGGAGATGGAGAAGAGGGGAGAGAAAAGGCAAAAAAAAAAAATTGTGCACGCCACCTACTGCTGGTTCTCTGGTTTCGGGAGGGAGAGAGGGAAGGTGAAGGGGAGTAGATGGGGAGAGGGGAGAAGAGGGGAAAAGAAAAAGAAAAAAAAATTGAACAAGGCTGCTGGTTCTTCAATTCCGGCAGAGGTGGTGGGGGAGGGAAGAGGGAGGGGGAAGGAAGAAGAAGAAGAAGAAGAGAGGAAAGAAAAGAAAAAGGAAAGAAAGAGAAAAAGAAAGAAAAGAAAAAAATTGGTAGGGCCATGGCTGCTGGGAACTAGAAGGCAGAGGTGACGGGGGAGGGACCAAGGGAGAAGGAAGAAGAAGAAGAAGAAGAGAGGAAAGAAAAGAAAAAGGAAAGAAAGAAAAAGAAAAAGAAAGAGAAAGAGAAAAGGAAAAAAAAAAGTTTTTTACCTTAAAAAAACTTTTATAAAAAAAATTTTCACCTTACAAAAATTTCTATAAAATTTTTTTAAAAACTTCTACAGTGCACTACAGTAAAGTTTTAGACAAACTCCCAAAAAACTCAAGTTCCAAACAGGCCCATAATTCTTCAAGGTGCATAGGTATCTGAGATAATTACAAAATAATATGTTATAATAAGACTACTCACATTAAGAAAAAAAAAAGATGAAATTTTAAACTTATGATAATTTCCTTTCAATTGGATACATCCAACGATAGTATACTGGACCAACTATCCTTGCCTTGGTTGCTAAATGAATGGTCAAATGAACCATTACAACAAAAAAAGATGGTAGAAACACATGCTCTAATTGGCATAGCACAATAGTAATTTCACTTTCCATTTGAACAAGTTCCCTAGGACAAAATATTTTAGAACACAAATCTCTAAAGTAGTTGGATAACTTTATTAAGAAAAACCGCACCGATTTTGGAAGAAGTTTTTTGTAGCATTATGGTAACAGTTGTTGCATTAAAATGTGATTGTCATGGCTCTTAAGTCTGGACAGTTTAGGAGGCTTCAAGTGCACGGACTTTGAAATTGTGGCTGAATAACCATTAGGAACTTTAACTCTTTTCAGAATTATGCAGAATAATTCTTTCTCCTTCTTATTTAAATGAAAACAAGTTGGAGGCAAGTATGCTCTTTCAGAATCATCTATAATAGGATGAAAGCCTGGCCATATACCCATTTCCTCCAAATCACGTCACACACTAAAGTTATCATACTTTCCATCTACATTCAACAATGTTCTCACGATAATCTGGCATATATTTTTTCAATATGCAAGACATCAAGACAATGGCGCAACAAATTGTCCTTCCAATATGGCAAGTCCAAAAAAAATGCTTTGTTTCTTCCATTTGAGGGTAATTCAGGGTTATCCTTTACTTCTTTCCCAAACTTGATTTTATATGATCTCAATTCTTCCAAAATCATATTTCCTGTCAAACGGGATGGCCCAACTCCACGTTCTTCCTTTCCATCAAAGTGATGTTTATCTCTTCAATATGGATGATACTTTTCAGGAAATCGCCGATGACCCATGTAACACTATTTTGAACTATGCCTTAAATGTTGTGAAACAGTTTGCTTATGATAGACTGGACATGCCAAATAACCTTTAGTGCTCCATCCAGATAAATTAGCAAAACTACAAAAGTTGCTAATGGTCCACAGTAAAGCAACTCGCATTTGAAAATTCTGCTTTGATGATGCATCATAAGTGGTCATACCTATGTCCTATAATTCCTTCAACTCAACCACAAGAGGTAAACATCAATATTATTCCCAAGTGCTTGCGGACCAGGAATGAGTAGTGACAACATAAAGTATGGCTGTTTCATACATATCTATGGTGGAAGATTATAAGGCATTAGTACGACCGGCCATGTACTATGATTCACATTCATGTTTATGAATGGATTAAATCAATCTGAAACCAGGCCCAATCTAACATTACGAGGTTCTTTTGCAAATTCAGGATTTTGGTAATCAAATGATTGCCAAACTGGAGTATCTGTAGGATGTCTCATGTGACCATCCTTAGCACGGCCCTCGATATGCCATTTCATGAAAGATGCAATTTTAGACAACATGAATAGACGCTGCAATCAGGGTTTAAGTGGAAAGTGCCACAAAACCTTGTGGGGAACTTTCTGTTTTTTACTAGTAGGATCATCCTCTGATGGCACCCACCTAAGATGTTTACAAGTGTCACATTTGATCTTTGATTCATCTTTTCCCTAATACAATGTGCAATTATTAGGACAAGTGTCATATTTTTCATATCCAAGTTCTAGTTCTTTCATTATCTTTTTTGCTTCAAAATAGGAATTGGGTAAATTTACACCTTTTGGGGTGCTTGCATCAACAAATCAAGAAGTGTGTTGAATATGGAATCAAGCATTTTGCTGAGACACTTAATATGCAATAAGCGTACGAGAAAAGAAAGTTTAGAGAATTGTGGGCAATCTGGATAAAAGGGCTGCTTTGAATCATTTATTAGATTGTAGAATTTCTCTGCATCATTATTAGGCCGTTCTATTTCTAATCTTTCTCCCATATCTAGGTCCTAGTTTAGAACTACTAATGCATCTTGCAACAGCCCTTGCATATCATCTACAAGGTTGAGTGGAGGAACTTCATTTGAAGGGCCATCAGGAGATGTATGCAGAACATTCAAAGATAGCTCTCCATGAGCTATCCATTGAGTATATCCTTTAATAAACCCTTTCCACATCAAGTGTGATTTGGCCTGACCTTTCATGACAAATACCCCATTTCCGCACCAAATGCATGGACATAAAATCATCTCCCCTACACTCCCATTTGCAAATGCAAAATCAAGGAAATATTGTAAACCAACTTTATACTCATCACTTGATCGTGACAAATTTATCCATCTTTTGTCCATGTTCAAATAGATTCTAATTTAATAAAAAAAGAAATGTTTATTAGCATTTAAAAGACAATTCTATCTAACAAATTCTAATTTAATAAAAAAGGAAATGTTTCGCTCCATCTAAAATAGAATTCTTCTTACCATATTACAGATTTTTGCATGAAACATTTACTTAAATAAGTTAAGTAATTTCAATGATATCAAGAAAATGCAGCAAAGAGTTTGTTTAATAGAGACAGGCAACAAATTAGAATTTCATTCCAATAATTGAGAAAGCAAAATCTAAACAATAAATTGTTGCCAAAGATGTCTAGCATTCAAGTGATAAGATTGGAATATATTTACTACATTTCAAGTTAAATTTGAACAACAACAAAAACATATTAAGTACTAGCTCCAATTAATAAACCTAAACTATAGTTATGGACTCAATTTATTATAACTGGTCATAGGTCTTAGTACTTAACTAACATAAAATGCAGTTATAGAAGTTGGTCAAACCTTCTTCTTCTCCTCCTTGTATCCTCTTTAAGCATTAGGATCCTCCACTGAACTTGATTATGTGCTGTCCAAATCTAGTCACCTAAGCTAAAAGGATAAAGATGAGAAAAAAAGGTAGTCTCAAAAAAGAGCAGTGCTTGACAATCATAAAAGAACGGTGCATCTTTGTCCCAAAGATATAAGAATGATTGAAGTTTACTTACATCAAAAAATGAGATATACCATGAATGAGGGCAAACTAAGATTTGGTTTGACAGTTGTATTACTAAATTTCATTGAATCTCTAAACCATTTTAGTAGAGTCACACATTATAAATTTGAGTTTATTTGCTACACCATGCCACATTAGTTCTGCCGCAAATGGAGTTGGTTGAAAGTAAAGACATATTGGTGATGTAACATTTAAAACCTTTAGTAAGAACTAAAACACGTGCTAGTTCCTAGTTTTTGAATAGTTCAATTAAAAAATTTTCGATTTCTACTTCAATATGTCCATCTTCAACAACTATACATATCAATTCAGTTCCAAATCTTCTCACAATAGTACATATAATCATACAATATCACCCTCCTGTAAGTATGTTACTGCACTTTATTAGTATGACTCTCTATCTTCCTAACAAAACCCCAAAATCCAATTACAAGGAAGAACAAATAAACCAAATTCCAAGAGCTATCAAATGAAGAATGAACAAAGTTGAAAATAAGATGCTTAAACTAGACTAATAAAGTTTCTTAAACTCTATTTGGTTTCTTATCACAATCCGAATCCGAATCCGAATCCAAGAACTTCGTAATTATCAACCACTCAAGTATCGCCCAATGTTGCCCTATTTAGGAGCACATAATTTAAGCATCTTCAAGTTCAACCAATAATATTAAAACTAGTTAAACAGCTATTCAAATGAGGCAGCTATATTTTGAAAGTTTCTTTCTGGCAAAACAGCGAACACATAGCAAATATTATTAGACTTCACGTTTTTGGCTGGAAAAGTATAACACTAAATGCTTGAAATCAATCCAAACTCATGACAAACAGAATAACCCACTTAATATCAGTGTATTAGCCTTACAGACCTAAATTTCTAACCTAATTTTGCAAGGAAAACTCAACAGAAAATTGAATCAAGAAATAGAAAAATTAGGTACGAAAAGCAAATAACTTTCAAAAACCAAATGCAGAATAACCGTTTGTCTGCCACCACGATCTTGCCTTCCTCTACCTTCAAATGTCCTAATTATCACTAGCTTCAAATGCCCTAATTCCTTTTTGCAATCGAATTACGGATCCGAGAGTTACTTAGAGAGATGAAAAACAGTGCCATAAGACAAGGCGCAAGAGCATGAGAATAGATGTTGTGTATGATGATGCATGATTGGTTCTCTGGCTGGATTGGGATGATTGGTTCTATCTGGAGAGGAAAAACTAGGGGAGGAAAGAGTAGAGCTTGAGGGATAGGTTCCAGAGAGGAAAAGTTGGGGGAGAAAAGAGTAGAGATTGAGGTCGGGTAGGTTCCGGAGAGGCGGAGGAAAGAGTAGAGCATGAGTGGTAGGTTCTGGAAAGGGGCGTACAAATTTTCCTAAAAAAAAGGCGCCTTAATGGAGCGCCATTTTGTTTCAGCATTTTCTGTTTTTTTTTTTTTCAATCTGTTTCTAACATACGATGTCATTTTGGTGTCTCATTTTCCTTTTTAATGACTATTCCTATTGCATGTCATATTAAGATTGTATTATGACATTTTGCTAAAAGTGTCATAAAAAGTATGTCACTAAAGACTATTTTTGTAGTATGCAAAAATTCATGAGAAATGATGACATTGTCAAGAATTTGCCTACAAAAGACAAATGCAGATTGATTTTCATTTATGCATCTATTGAGAACATTTTTAAGCACTTTAGCTATAATCTTATACATGACATTAGAAAGGCTAATAGGCCTATAGTGTTTGAGATTAGTGGGAAATAGGATTTTGGGGGGAGATGACTGTGTGATTGAGAGATTCAAACACATAATCAAAGTAAAAGAATGCTTGGATTGCATTTACTACATCCTGTTTAATGATAGTCCATAATTTGTAGAAAGAGGAGGAGAAAGTATTGAGAATAAAGCTGAATATGACAATTTTATCGGTTTGAGAAGATGAAAAGTCGCGATGAAGAACAATTTCAGTAGGGACATTTTGTAGGTTGTTTTACATTACATCCGATCGTAAAACCTTTTTTCATAGTTATTAAACCCGACCTGGCCCAGCGATTGAACCAGTCGGCCTGATGACTCGGGCATTAGACCAGGCAAGATCTCTAGTTTGACTGGACAAGAAATTGATTCGGTCAAACCCGTACAAACCTAGTTGACCTAGTGGTTCAACCAAAAATCCGTCCGATTTTTCAATTGATCCGGTTCACCTTTTTTTATTGTGGGTTTTGTTTTTGAAATAAAATGTATATATACTTTTAATAAGATTTGTACATTGGATCTTCTTTTTTTTTTTTTTAAAGAAATATGATTTTATTCATCAAGAAAGCAAACCAATCACAAGTCTTCGAATATATATATATATATATATATAGACTTTACCACTTGTTTAGTTTTTATTTGATAACTAAATATTTTTTTAAGATACAATTAATCCTTTTAATTTTTAAACTGACCATATTTGATTAGTTAGAAAATTACTTTATTTTTAAATAAAAGTAAAATAATGAAAAATAATGCTATATTTTTTAAAGTAAGCGATATAAATTTTTTTATACTTGACTATATTATTTATTTATTTAAAAGTACGATAAAATAAAATTAAATCTTCTATTAATATCTATATATTTATTATATATCTTTCTAAGTATAATAAATAGTATCTAAAAGCATTTTATTATATATTTTATGTATATTAAAATTACTATTTTATATTTATAAATATTAAATTAATACTCACGAATGACCCAATGATCTAGTCCCTTTGCTGGTTCCTTATCGAGTCGAGTTTAATAACTATACTTTTTTCCAAGGAAGTGGTTTTCCTAAAAGAAAACTCCTTAATACAACCAAGCACTCGAAAACTAAGAAATCATTTTCCCAAATTACACCCATCCAAATAGACCATGATTAATTCTTTATTTTATGGGATAATTTTAGAAACCTCCCCTGAGATTTTTGACAATTTCACTAGCCTCTCCTGAAATTTGAAAAATTACACAAACCTCCCCCAAGGTTAAGGTTTTGATACCAAAATTAGTCCAATTAGAAAAAGTAACATTAAAAAAGTACTTTAAGGGGAGAGATGAAATTTTTATTCCATAAATACCCCTTATGCATATATATAAGTTGTATTAGTAAAAGAATGAAAATAATTAAAAGTTAGAAACAATTAATGCATACATTTTACTACTCAAACAATTCACATTCAATAAATAAGACAACATAAATAAGCAACAAAACTACACTAATGATCATAGTATTTAGCAAAGCAGATTAGTCATCTCTTTTGACATAATGTTTGCTACAATTCTTGTGATTTTGAAAAGAATTTCAAATTTTTTCTATCTTTCCCCTCCTTTTTCCTTTACTAATATCTAACGATTAAGTAATTAGAGCACTAATTAACTATTAATAACTAGTTAATAGAAATAACCGTTGAAGATTTCTTTAATGATGAACGATGACATGTAATTACAAAATACATCAATTGATAAATCTAATGGCGCTATTTGTGATCGATAGAATTCGGCAATAACTAGAAATTAGTTGTACACAATGCGAGAAGAAGAGATTTGGTAGAAGAAAAAATACAGGCCAAAAGAAGGTTGTTTATTATGATATTTTCTTTGAAACTCTTAAAGTTGTGACAGTTGTAAAGTAATTTCATGAAAATAAAGGAGAAATGAGAGAAAAGAAAGGCAAAATTCAAAAAATTTTCTGTTTAAAATCACAAAAATCATAGCAAATATTATGTTAAAAGAGATTACTAGTCTGTTTTGCTAAATCTTGTAATCATCAGTATAGTTTTGTTATTTATTTGTGTTGTCTAATATATTAAATTTAAACTTTTTGAGTGATAAAATACGTGTATTAATTATTTCTAATTTTTAATTATTTTTATTTTTTTACTAATACTACTTATATATGCTTAAGAGGTATTTATGGAATAAAAGTTTCATTTCTCTTCTTAAAATACTTTTTTAATGTTACTTTTTCTAATTGGACTAATTTTGTTATCAAAACCTTAACTATAGGAGAGATTTGTGTAATTTTGCAAACTTTAGGGGAGACTAGTGAAATTGTTAAAAATCTCAAGGGAGGTTTCTGAAATTATCCCTACTTTTATCCTTCCAATTTTTAATTGCGTAGAAATACGCCCAACATCTGGACGTCACGACATAGGATTGGGATCCTTGTCCAACTATTATTCTGATACTCCAATTTTTAATTATTGGTTTAGGTTTAGGATTAGGATACTTGTATAGATAGTATTCGGATCAAAAACCATAAAATTCACCCGTCACAAATTCCCCCTCGTTTCATTTTTTTCGTTAAATTTGTATTTGAATTTGGTTTTAATTCTGAGTTTTTGTTTATTTATTTTCTAGTTGAAGGAAAAATAAAAAGGAAAAATGGATGAATATCAAGAAATGGAAAAGTTTGGGATTGTAGGAGCTAAATCAAGAATATTATTTGTTAAATTTTTAATTATGTTTAGTTGGTTGGAAATTAGTATAGTCCGAGTCCATGTTTGATTAGTCTGAGTTCAAGTTTAATTAGAATGGTTGATGTCCAATTCCAAAGTTGATTCATTAGTCGGTGCGGACAAAATCCTTGAGCAACATGGAGACTCCGTGGTCTATATATATGTATTACTAGTCTGCTTCTAATCGAAGTGTGTGTAGGAGCCGAGGGTGGTATTGCCTCCTGGAGCTTCTTATGCTTCTGTCTCTATTTCGTTTCTGGTACCGCTGCTTTAGTGGTTACAATATTGCGCTGCAAGTTCATTGAGAAATTTATTTATTTGTTATTTTCCTGTGCGTTATTTTCCTACAGGGATGTGTTATGGTATCGAACCAGAGGGTAACTGACTCCCATAGCTTAAGCTTGAGGCAATGGAATAGTAACAGAAGTAAAAGCTAACTCTGAATTGATTGTGAATAAGATTGTATTAAGTAATAAACTTTTATACAGAAATGATGGTTACAGTGAAGAAGATGATCAGAAATGCAGGAAAACTTGAGGAAAAGGAAAGTAAAGAATGACGGAGAAATCTCCCAAATCGGTACACTGAATTCTGAATATTCTCTGCTACTAACCATATAAAATCTCCTATATAAGGCCAACGACCGATAACTAACTTCCTACTGCTACAATCATATTGGGACACGTGTCCTGCTGATGTCAGAAATTGTTACACCATTGCAGTCAGGTTCTTGAGCTGTTTTCCTAGTGAAAGCATGATTTCACTTCCACGCCTCCGTAGCTCTTCTTCACTTCATTCCACGTCTTCTCTTCTGGAACCATGCCTTCTCATTTCCTTAAGCTTAAGTTCTGCTTCATGACAATTGCCTCTCCTTATACAATCTTGTCCTCAAGATTCAAACTCAGGGAATTCCTTTTCAATTCGTTCAGCATCTTCCTGCGTAGCTGGTGTAGTACCCCACTAGTGAATGAGCCATTGTACAGCTGCGGCATTCTTCTTTTTGACAATTTTTCAATCTAGTACAGCCACTGGTTCCACTCTTAGGTGCCCCCTTTCATCCACATTGGGCAGTTGGAACACAGGAGCTGTATTGTTTCCCACCTTCTTCTTTAACAAGGACACATGGAAGACAAGATGTATCTTAGACCCTTCAGGCAGCCCAAGCCTGTATGCTAGCTTCCCTATCTTCTGTATAACCTGATAAGGTCCGAAATATTTGGCAAACAACTTGGTATTTCCCCTCAGCTCCACAGTAGTCTGTCTGTGAGGCTGCAACCTCAAGTACACCCAGTCTCCTACACTGAAGGTTCTCTCAGTCCTCTTCTGGTCAGCATACAACTTTATTCTATCTTGAGCCTCCTGAAGATTCCTTTTGAGTAGCCCATACAGTCTCTGCTTGTCCTTCAAATGATCTTCTATAGTGGCCACCTTGGAGTGAGTGTAAGGCCCTAGTGCCAGTTGGGGAGGGGGTATCCCATATAGAGCTCCAAATGGACTCATTTGAATGGCTGTGTGGTAGGTGGTGTTATACCACCATTCAGCGAGAGAGAGCCGAGCATTCCATCTCTTAGGCTCTAGGTGAGTCATACACCTCAGGTACATCTCCAGCAAGAGAGAGCCGAGCATTCCATCGCTTAGGCTCTAGGTGAGTCATACACCTCAGGTACATCTCCAGCACTTGATTCACCCTCTCAGATTGGCCATCTGTTTGAGGATGGTATGCAGTGCTTAGGTCCAATTTAGATCCCAGCAAAGTGAACATCTCAGTCCAGAATTGGCTGGTGAATACCTTATTTCTATCAGAGAGCATGCTGAGAGGTACTCCATGTAGCTTACAAACCTGATCCAAGAATATCCTTGCCGCTGTTGGTGCATCAAAGGGGTGTGACAAGCTGACAAAGTGAGCTGACTTGGTGAATCTGTCCACCACTACCATAATAGTGTTCTTCTTATCAGATGTGGGTAGCCCATCAATGAAGTCCATGGTGACATGGCTCCAAGAGTATTGGGGAATAGGGAGTGGCTGCAGGAGTCCTGGAGTGGCTGTAGGAGTCCTGGATAGGCTATGTGCTCATCCTTGCACTTCCTGCACGTATCACACTGTAGCACAGTATCCCTGATATCCCTATACATGCTTGTCCAGTAAAACAGTTGCCTGGTCCTGAGATAGTTGGCTTGTACTCCTAAGTGTTCTCTTAGCTGAGACTCATGTAGTGTAGTAATAATCTTCCTTCTTACTTCTCCTGATGTGCCAACTACTATCCTGCCTTTGTACCTGAGCACTCCATCCTGATAAGAGTAGTCTGGTGGACTACCAAAAGTGAGTAGCAGCTGCCTGATCAGGTTCTGTACCTTTTCATCCCCTTGATAGCTTTCTATAACTTCCTTCATCCATTCTGGAATAACACAAGTCAATTCAGTACAGTCTCCTTCCTCCCTGCTTGCTTTTCTGGATAGAGCATCTGCAGCCACATTTTCTTTCCCTTCCTATATTGAATTTCATAACTCAGTCCTAATAGCTTGGTGAGCCATTTCTGCTGAAGTGTTGTGGTGACTCTTTGGTCTAGGAGGTACTTAAGGCTCTGATGATCAGTCCTAATAATAAAGTGAGTCCCCTCCAAGTAGTGCCTCCATTTGGTGACAGCAGTTACTAAGGCTAGCAATTCCTTCTCATAAATAAACATTCCCAAGTTTTTGGGTCCCAAGCTCTGGCTTAGGATTGCTATTGGTTTCCTGTCCTGCATTAACACTGCTCCAATACCTCTATAGCAAGCATCAGTCTCAACTTCAAAAGACTTAGTGAAATCAGGTAAAGCCAGCACAGGAGTGCTACACATTGCCAACTTTAGTTTCTGAAAAGCCTCATCTGCTTCTGCACTCCAGTGAAATCCCTCCTTTTTCAGTAACATGGTGAGGGCTTTTGCAATAGTTCCATACCCCATCACAAACTTCCTGTAATACCCTGTTAAGCCAAGGAATCCTTTAAGTTCTTTAACAGAAACTAGCTTGGGCCAGTTCATCATACTCTCCACCTTCTTAGGGTCTGCCATCACCCCTTTTTTCTGAGATAATGTGGCCAAGGTACTCCACCTCTGTTTGTGCAAATGAACATTTACTTCTTTTGGCATACAGCTGGTGCTCCTTCAGTATGTTCAGCACTTCTACTACCTGTTGAAGGTGTACTTCCAGGGTAGGGCTGTAGATCAATATGTCGTCAAAGAAAATCAAAACGTATTTCCTCAACTGATCCCTGCATGAGGTCTGGAATGTTGCTGGAGCATTAGTCAGGCCAAAGGGCATGAACTTGAACTCATATAGTCCTTGGTGAGTCCTAAAGCCTGTCTTGTGTCTGTCCTCTACCTTAACTCTGATTTGATGGTAGCCATCCCTCAGATCAATCTTTGTCAAGTATTTGGAGCCATGCAATTCATCAATTTGTCCATCTATCAGTGGCATAAGAAATGTCATTCAGAGTAAGCTCATTAAGCTATCTATAATCCACACAAAACCTCTATCTTCCATCCTTTTTCTTAACTAGCAATACTGGGGATGCAAAATGGTTGTTGCTTGGTTGGATGATTCCCATTTGTAGCATCTCTTCACCAACCTCTCTATCTTTGATTTTTGTACGTAGGGACATCTGTATGGCCTAATCTAGAATGAGGCAGCTCCTTCCTTCAATGGGATGCTATGGTCATGGCTCCTAACTGGAGGCATGCCCTGGGGTTCAGCAAATACTCCCTCAATCCTACCTAGCAAGTCCTTCATTTCTGCTAGTATTACTTCCAGACTCTCACTTTCCTCCTCTACTACATACAGCTGGGCAGTGATCCCATATGCTTGTTTCTTCTTCCATTTGGCCAATTTACTTCCCTTGATGGCCTTTAGTTTTAGTTCCCTGACTTCCCCTCTCAACTCCACTGGTTGTTTCCCCTATAGAAACCTCATGGAGAGTTGTTTGAAATCAAACTCAATAGGCCTATACCTGGCCAGCCAATCTACTCCCAAGACCATGTGACAACTCCCCAATTTTAATGTATTGAACTGATGCTGGAATTTATACCCCTGTACCTCCCACTGCAAAGTCCCTTGTAACTGTCTAGATTCCAACTTCTCTCCATTGGCAACATTGACTGTCAGGGGTGTCCCAATGGTCTGTAGTTGTAAGGTCTCTGCTAACTTCTCATCAATAAAACAGTGAGTACTGCCACTGTCCACAAGTATTATGACCTCTCTTCCTATTATTCTACCCTTTAGTTTAATGGTCTTATGTTCAGTCCCCCCTGCCAATGCATGGATAGATACCTCTATGTTCTCATTGCTTAGCTCTCCCTCAGGATAGTCACAGAATGCTTCTGTATCATTCCCTTGTCCCTTTTGTGTTTCACCTATACCTACAGACTCATCCACCAATATAAAATGCATGTGAGCTTGTTTGCAAACATGCCCCAAGGTGTATAGCTCAGCATATTTGAAACACAACCCATTTTCTCTCCTATAGCTAAGTTCAGAAGGAGTGATTTTTCTGAAGTGATCTACTGTATGAGCTCATGTTCTATTGTTCTTATTAGGGATAGGTTTTGGTTTCTTATGCCGGAAGTTAGGTCACTTCATTTTAGTGTGTGGAGGGAAGTTCTATTTGTTAACAGGTGGGGTAGTGGGTGAGGAAGAGTGTTTTTGCATCAGCTTTCCCTATGTTCTCCTAATGGCTTCTAGATTCTTTTCTTGCAGTTTAGCAGCTTCAATGGTATCTGCTAGGGTAAGAGGTTTTGTCATCCTAACCATATTCACTATTTCCTTCTTCAAGCTACTAAGAAAACATGATTTTTAATAATAATCAGGTTGTCCAGGAAGGGATATCATTACCATGGATTTCACATACTCAAACCTCTCGAGGTACTCAGCTACACTCCCAGTCTGCATTAGTTTGTTAAACTCTTCTATGACCTCTTCTGGATCTCCTTCTCCAAACCTCTCGCATACTGCCACTACAAGTTTCTTCCATGGAACTACTCCCCTTTCATGGTACACTACATGGAACCAGATATCTGCCTTCTCCTTAAAATGGAACTGAGCAATGTCTGATTTCATTCCCTTCTCTACCCCGTGGATCTGGAAATACTTGTTTGCCCTCTTGACCCACTCTCTGGGGTTATCGCCATCAAATGTAGGGAAGTCTATCTTTGGTAGCCTGGCTCCCCATTTTCCCCCATCCTTTCAGTCTTATCTGTGGTTATGTCCATCCTTGAATCATTCCCAGAATTACTCCCTTCCACCTCCTTTCCTTTGTCATTTAACTTGGACATGATCTGAGCCATCATACTCATCATCTCTTCATACTTTTGGTCCAGATTCTTAATAGCCTTATTAGTACTTTCCTGTCGATGTTCTATGGCCCTCACTGCTTGCTCCAATCCATCACTCTTATTAGCGAAGGTTCTCATAACACTTCCCAAGTCAGTAAGATCCTTCTTGATGTCTTCCTATGATTTAGTCATCCCAATGGCTCGTAGGTGGCTCTGATACCACTGTAATGGTACCGAACCAGAGGGTAACTAACTCCCATAGCTTAAGGTTGAAGCAATGGAATAGTAACAGAAGTAAAAGCTAACTCTGAATTGATTGTGAATAAGATTGTATTAAGTTATAAACTCTGATACAAAAATGATGGTTACAGTGAAGAAGATGATCAGAAATGCAGGAAAACTTGAGGAAAAGGAAAGTAAAGAATGAGGGAGAAATCTCCCAAATTGATACACTGAATTCTGAATATTCTCTACTACTAATCATACAAAATCTCCTATATAAAGCCAACGACTGATAACTAACTTCCTACTGCTACAATCATATTGGGACACGTGTCCTGCTGATGTCAGAAGTTGTTACACCGTTGCAGTCACGTTCTTGAGCTGTTTTCTCAGTGAAAGCGTGATTTCACTTCCACGCCTCCGTAGCTCTTCTTCACTTCATTCCACGTCTTCTCTTCTGGAACCGCAGCTTCTCATTTCCTTAAGCTTAATTTCTGCTTCATGACAGGATGGAGAATGATTTTAAGGATGGGCAATGGATTGGTGGAGGGGTTTATTATAAAAAGCGCAGAGAAAAGCACAGACAGACGAAAGATGATGTTTTGTATGGTTTTTTTGTTTCTTGGGATAGTGATTCTCATGATCATGGGGGTTTGGGGCCTTCGAGAAAAAGGAGGAATGTTAAAGGGTTTTCCTCCAAACCTGACTTTAGTAAGCCTGTCAATTTTGTATCTACTGGTACCGTTATGCCCAATCAGGAAATTGATCGAAATTTAAAGGAGGAGAAGCTAGACGATGAGGAGGAAGTTGATCGAGTGTCAGCTGGCCTTGGTTTTGGTGCGAGTTCCTCTTCGTGGAAGGAAACAACGATGTTTATGGAGGATGGTGCTAGAAATAATGAGGATGACTTTTACCCAAGTGCACTTGGGAGAAAGATCAAAGAAGGAGCTCAATTGAGACGCAAGAGGGAAAAGGAGCAATCGATGTTAGCCAAGTCTTCTCGATTGGGGAGGAAGGAACCTGAGCCAGGTGATGTGGGCTCCTTTGAGAAACATACGAAGGGTATTGGGATGAGATTGTTGGAGAAGATGGGTTACAAAGGAGGGGGACTGGGTAAAAATGAGCAAGGTATTTTGGTTCCAATTAAGGCTAAATTGCGACCAAAGAATATGGGGATGGGTTTTAATGACTACAAAGAGACTAATCTGCCAGCGGTGAAGGATTTAGAAGAGAAGGTTGTGACTCCTCCTGTTCAGCCTGGTGAGTTTCAGTCAAAAGAGGAGCTCTGGTCCAAGCAAGCCCGGATTAAGAAGGAGGTTTGTGTTACAGATGAGGAGTTGTTGGCGAAGAAGCAAGAGCAGAGCCTTGAAGTTGTGCAGAAAGTTTTCGACATGAGGGGGCCTCAGGTTCGTGTCTTGACAAGCTTGGAAAATCTAAATCTAAATCGTGAGCTTCAGCAGAACATTAAGCTGATTGTGGATTTAGCTGAATTAGATATAAAGAATATAGATCGAGACTTGAAAACTGAGCGGGAGACAGTAGTAAGTTTGCAGCAAGAGAGGGAGAAAGTCCAAAACCAAGCATCAAAGCAGAAGCAGCAGCTTGATAACATTGGAGATATACTTAATATATTGGAGCAGATTGGGGAACAGAGCACTTTGGGAACACTGACCCCAGATTCTTTGGCTAAGTTATTTGCGGACATGCAGAAACTACACAGAGAATACTATAAACTTTGCAAGTCATTTGTGGACATGCAGAAACGACACAGAGAAGAATATAAACTTTGTAAGCCATATGCTCTGCCCTTGTTTATCAGAGTATTTCAGGGTTGGGACCCTCTTCAGAATCCAACATATGGCCGAGAAATGGTATCCCAATGGAAGTCCCTTTTGCAAGAAGACTCTTTAAATTTCTCTGACGGTGCATCTCCTTACGAGCAACTGATTATGGAAGTTGTGTTTCCTGCTGTTAGAATATCTGGCACCAATACCTGGCAAGCAAGAGATCCCGAGCCAATGCTTCGATTTCTGGATTCTTGGGAAAAATCGCTGCCAACTACTATTGTTCAGACAATTCTGGACACAATTATCATGCCAAAATTATTAGCTGCTGTGGACTATTGAGATCCACGTCGAGAAACCATTCCTATCCATTCTTGGGTTCATCCATGGATTCCTTTGTTGGGACACAGGTTAGAGGTCTGCTACCACGCAATTCGTGATAGATTGGAAAGTGTTTTGCATGCTTGGCATCCCAATGATATGTCAGCATACTACATTCTTTCACCTTGGAAGACTGTGTTTGATTCAGCCAGTTGGGAAAAACTAATGGTTCGGCATATAATGCCCAAATTGTTGACTGTCATGCATGAGTTCCAAATACACCCAGCAAATCAAAAACTCAATCAGTTCTATTGGGTTCGGACTTGGGTGACGGCCATCCCCATCCATCACATGATTCATATAATGGATATTTTTTTCAACAAGTGGCAAGAGGTTTTGTATCACTGGTTATGTTCCAGTCCAAGTTTTGAGGAAGTGAGAAAATGGTACTCAGGCTGGAAGGATCTACTCCCACCTGAACTTCAAGTTAATCAGCACATTCGTCATAGACTGAATGTGAGAACCCGTAAATTTTCTTATTTTCGAGACTTTATTTTTATTTAATTGCTCCTTTTCTATATTTTCTTTATTAGAAAAATTTTCTAGATAATTTTTATGAGTAAATATAGTTTTTAAATTATTTTTCTAGTATAAGTTAGTTCATGAGATATTAGGAGTGTATACCGGGCGTGGGACCCGCAAGTACAGTAAGTTCGATAAAATTTGGCCAATTAGGTTAAGTTTCGTATACCGGAATTAATTTACCAGGTGTTAAGAGGTAATTAGAGATTACCAAATAGATTGGTGTTGGAGAGACAAAAAGATAGCTTTGAATCAAAAAGGTGACAAGTGTCACTTTGTGATTAAAGGTTGGATTTTGTGTGACGCCCCACATCTCCCTAAGGCGGACCAAAGGGTATCCGCGGACGCCTGCCCAGCTCTCGCCAGGACTCAAGCAATTCCGTTCAATTTAAAACCGAACTAAACATTTCGAAGAGAGCATCATAAATACAAATAATGCGGAAGCGTTCAAGCTTAACAAGTCACTTAACATGTAGCCATTACATCGATAATCATAATACGACTTAAATTCAAAATACACGTCAGGGTCCAAATTTTTACATTTCAATTCCCAAAAGTACAACCCAAACCAGGGCCTAGCCAAAATATAGTAGGAATCTTAAACAAAAGTACAAGGAAGGGGTTTCTCCATACTTCTCCGAGATTCGGTCCTGTTAAGTAAAACAAATCTACAGGGTGAGCAAAACGCTCGTGAGGCCAAGAACACACATGCAAGCACATTGCTCAAATATCAATCTCAATTTACAAGTCAAGCAATAATATTGCAATAATTAACAATTCGAGCGGAAAAAGTAAACAGAAACAATTCAAGGATATAGTAGCTCTCAGGAGCTGAGTTCCACTTGCACGAGCCATAACCTCCACGAATTGACACTCCGTCAATCGGGTAGGTTTAGTCCGTAGAACTCCACTTAACCTGTCCCCTTTCACCTTACATACCCCTGTATCGGGCCCGCCTGTCATTTGTTTGTGGCGATACTATTCGAGTATGCCAAGCAAGACCTCTCATTAGGTCAAACTTATATATATCTCATGGTTCGCCAAGGTTCCCGACCAAGCCCATGCCGGCTCGAGTCCAAGGTCGGCCAATGAGATTTGGGCGTCCCCCATGTACACTTTTGTGTCGAGGAGATTCACTCCAACGACGTATGCAGCTAGCATACCAATACATTTCATTCATTCAATGCATTTCAATCATTAAAATTTCATTTCTAATGAGAACGGGTGTGATAAAGTACACACTCGACTCCACTTTCAAGATTTCCAATCATTAATAACAATTAAACATGTACCAAGTTTATATACACATGACACTCACCAAATATTAGGTGTGAGTAAGGTCAAGGGAAGTTCAAGCGTCCACCAGGGAATCCTCTTGAAGGTCCTCGTGTGTGCCTGAGCAAATAATAGTGAATTTATCATTCACATCCCAAATATCGTGGAATAATTCGTTCACTAGCATTAATCGAGGGAATTCCGTGAAAATGAAACTCAATTACTCGTAAATCGAGGTTCGAGTGGGGTTTGATAACGTTCAAAAGCATTTAAGTCTTTATCTAGGAAATCGGGGATAAAACGTTTAGATAATATCAAAAGAATAAAGAGTTCTTGAAAAACTCTCTTTTTCCTTGAAATTGGAAAATTTCAGTTTTATTATGAATCTTAGAAAAATCGTAACTCACTCGGCACAAGTCGAGAATGGGAAAACTTTATACCGTTGGAAACCTCTTAGAAAGTACTATAAGTTCCTAGAAGACACGTTTCCATGAATCAAAGTGGAAAGTGCTCAAAAATGAGCTTGAAGGTACAGACTCGGTTTACAAGGCAGAATTAAGTTGGATTTCGGCCAACTTTGAAAATTCGGCACGATTCACACGTTGCAAACCGGCCTCTGAAATTTATAACTCAATTAGAGTTGCAAGTGAGGTTTATAGCAAAACAAGCGGATCAAGAATCGGAGTTTCGAGTACCGAGATATGGTAGCTCAAAGTTGGGGAAATTCAAGACTGGAGAAGAATTTCCAGATTTGAACCTCCAACGCTAGAAATTTAATTAGGTATCGAAACGAACTTGGATTGGTACCAAAATTGGTAGTATTTTATTCCTATATGAAAGGTATTTCTCTATCAAATTTCAGGGAAAAATACCCTCGGGAAGGTAGTTAACTAATCATCCAAAGTTCCGGAAAATTTCTAAGGCAATCTGCCTTTTGACTTATATTTTCCCAATTCAAATCGTTTAACCAAGAAAGCTATCCAACCATGGTTCATTTGTGAAATAAAAGTCTAAGATACATCCATGATACCTTTGGTGATGGTTTAGCATCAAAAATTCAATTAATAAGATCACTCCCGGGTTTTGTCCCAAACCAGTCCAAATATCACGTTTTACCAAAACAGGGCAGTCCTCTTGTTTTGATCACAACTTCGTCAATTTAACTCAGAATTGAGCATGGTTTATGGTGTTGGAAAATAAATTCATAGGACTAAAAGTTCACAGAAGGAAACGTTCTGAAATTTGGCAAGCAACCAGCTCAAAATTGAGCCTCAAGTTGCTGCCTCTACAAACCATTCCAGCAGATCCGAGAGACAGGACAGCTATTTTAAAATGAATGGTTCGGCTCCTACACATGGAATCAGAATACGCATTTTATACCGTTGGAAAGGTATGGATGTCTAGTTTCGAATGCCACCAACGGCACTCAATTTCGACGTCGGAGGACAAAGTTATGGTCAAAATACTACCGCTGGACAGGGTTATCCGAAAATAATTTCCAGCTTGCCTAGTTCACGAATAAATTCATTTGCCCATCTAAACGTTAATGTTTTCCAATGAAAATTTTTACACATATAACATACCATATAAACATCAGGTTCACGCCAATAAATCACCAAGAATTGGCCTTATCATGGCCGAACAAAACAGGGGCAATTTCGGAAATTTCTTGTCATGACTACAACTTTGAGTTTCCAACAATAATACTCCATAAATCCATCATTTTAACCACTAAACTACCATTAAATCCAACATTAATCCTCTAATCAGCAACAACCCAAGTGTGGGAATTCAAAGAGCCCACTTTTCAAATTTTCCAACAATATCAAGCCATCCATACACATGCAATAGCTTAAAAATGTATTTCTACCATCATAATCCAAGTTTAAGGTGTAGGATGAAGTTATACCTCCTTAGTGCTCTAAACCAGAAATTTTCGGTCCTCAAGAGGCTCCAAGAAACCGTGAAATGCAGCCCTTAAGTTAGCTAGATCCAACCTCCAAGTAGTTTGCTAGATGGTCTTCAAGTTTGGTGAAGATTGGTTGAAGTTTTGTGGTTAATTTGATGAAGAAATTTGTGAAGCAAGGGAGTGAGAGAGAGGGAAGGCTGGCCGGCTGTTGGTGAGAGAAGGAAGAGTGAAATTTTGATCAAAGTTAGCTTCCAAGAGAAGATTAAATGAGTGGTGTACAATCACTCCAAAGTCAACCCTTATTAGGGCTCGTTTGGTGCGTTTAGGGCTCGATTTCTCTCGCGTTTGGTTCACTAGTGCACTAAACCTCTAATGTACTTATGTTCATATAAATATTATTCACTCTTAATTGTCTCGAAATAGGGGTCTAAAGTCCCTCAAATAAAGTCGCGCGTGTGAAAACGCGTACCGTCAATTTTAACGTTATAACGCGAAACTTCCGATAAATTCTTATAACGATTGCACTACTAACTATCACTTGAGTATTTATTCATAAGATTACCTATTTTAGGACCATAGTATAAGTCTCCAATATTCCAAGCTTATTGTGCTCCTATGCGGTAAAATCTCCGAGCACTATTCACTACTTTTACTAAACGCACTCCAGGAAATTAATTTTTGAGACGAGTCACTTTGAAAATATAACGAAATTATATTATCATGTATTTAGGTCTAATAAGACTAGAAAATATTGCTCGTGGTAAAAATCCAATTAAATAATTTATTAAGCCATAAATTAGGCTTTAAAAAAATAATAGTTTTTACGAGTCCTTACATCCTCTCCCTCTTAAGAAAATTTCGTCCTCGAAATTTACCTTGGTTGATGAACAAGTCTGGATACTTCTCTCTGATTGTCTCTTCAACTTCCCATGTTGCTTCCTCTACTCCGTGGTTCTTCCATAGAACTTTCACTAGTGGTATCTGCTTGTTCCTCAATTCCTTCACCTTTCGATCCAGAAGTTTTACCGATCTCTCCTCATAGGTCAGGGTTTCATCGATCTCAATATTCTCCGGTTGTAAAACATGAGAGGGGTCCGGATGATATTTCTTAAGCATGGACACATGGAACACGTTATGAATTCGAGATAAGCTCGGTGGTAATTCCAGCTTATAGGCTACATTTCCAACTCGTTGAATAATCTTATAAGGCCCTACAAACCTTGGTTGTAGTTTCTTCCCTTTTCCGGACATCAAGCTTGCTTTTAAAGGCGTAATCTTGAGAAATACCATATCTCCAACAGTGAACTCCAAATCCTTTCTCCGATTGTCGGCATAACTTTTTTGTCTACTCTGAGCGGTTTGAATCCTTTGCCGTACCAATTTTACCTTTTCATTAGCCTCCTCAATCCAAGATACGGTAGTCGGGTCTAAAATTTTTCGTTCACCTACTTCATCCCAACAAATTGGAAACCTACATCTCCGACCATAAAGTGCCTCATACGGGGCCATCTGAATAGAAGAGTGGAAACTATTATTGTAGGCAAATTCCACTAAAGTCAAAAACTTACTCCAACCCTCTCCAAAGTCCAGAACACAAGTCCGTAACATGTCCTCAAGAGTTTGAATTGTCCTCTCCGACTGTCCATCCGTCTGGGGATGGTAAGTGGTACTAAAGTTCAATTTAGTCCCTAATACTTCTTGCATCTTTTGCCAGAACCTCGAAACAAATCTTGGATCTCTATCCGATACGATACTGACAGGTATTCCATGCAACCTAATGATCTCATCCAAATACAACCTGACCAACTTCTCCAATGGATATTTCATATTAATCGGCAGAAAATGAGCTGATTTGGTCAATCTATCTATGATTACCCAAATCGCATCATGGCCTTTCTGTGTTCTTGGTAACCCCGATACAAAATCCATAGTGATATTCTCCCATTTTCACTCAGGTATTTCTAGAGGTTGCAAAAGCCCTGATGGTTTCTGATGTTCGGCTTTAACCTGTTGACAAATTAAGCACGTTTGGACAAATTGAGCGATCTCCTTCTTCATATTTTCCCACCAATAAAGACTCTTCAAGTCCTGGTACATTTTATTCCCTCCTGGATGTACTGTAAACTTTGATCGGTGTGCCTCTTCTAAAATTTCCTTTCTAAGCCCTTCATCTTTTGGCACAACTACCCGATTCCGAAATCTCAATACACCGTTTGGTCCCAAGTTAAAATTCAATTTGTCCCCCTTTTTAACCTTTTCCGACCATTTCTGTACTTCAGTGTCCTTTCCTTGGGATTCCTTGATACGTTCCATCAAAGGAGAATTCAATACAATGTTCCCCAGAATTACTTTCCTCGGTTCCAATCGAGGATTCCACTGACTAACTTCTTTCAACAATTCAAATTCCTTAATCATCAATCCAGCCATCTGTACTTGATGACTCAAAGCATCAGCCACTACATTAGCTTTCCCTGGATGGTATTTAATCGTACAGTCATAGTCTTCCAAAAATTCCATCCATCTACGCCGCCTCAAATTCAGTTCCTTTTGAGAAAATAAGTATTTAAGGCTTTTGTGGTCTGTAAAAATCTCAAATGTTACTCCATACAGGTAATGCCTCCATTTCTTTAAAGCAAAGACCACAGCTGCTAACTCTAAATCATGAGTCGGGTAATTTCCTTCATGCGGTTTCAATTTCCTAGAGGCATATGCTATCACTCTGTCATTTTGCATTAGAAGACACCCCAATCCTTCCTTAGAAGCATCTGTGTAAACCACAAAACTATCCTTTCCATTTGGCAAGGCTAACACAGGTGCCCTTGTCAGCCGTCCTTTCAATTCTTGAAAACTTTCCTCACACTTAGGATTCCATATAAACTTCCCATTTTTCTTGGTCAATTCAGTCATGGGTCCAGCAATTTTCGAAAAATCTTGAATGAATCTCCGGTAATACCCTGCTAATCCAATAAAACTCCGAACCTCGGTAGGGTTTTCCGGTCGTTTTCATTTCGAAACAGCTTCAACTTTAGCTGGATCCACTTTAATCCCATTCCCAGAAATTATGTGTCCCAAGAAAGTCACTTCTTGTAACCAGAACTCACACTTACTAAATTTAGCGTATAGTTGATGTTTCCTTAAAGTTTGCAAAATAATTCTCAAATGCTTCTCATGATCCTCCACATTCTTAGAATACACCAAAATATCATCAATGAACACCACTACAAATTGGTCCAAATAGGGCTTAAAAACCCTATGCATTAAATCCATAAAAGCAGCAGGAGCATTTGTTAACCCAAATGGCATCACGGCAAACTCAAAATGCCCATATCTCGAGTTAAAAGCAGTCTTGGGTATGTCCTTCTCCAAAATCCTTAACTGGTAATAACCCTGTCTCAAATCCAATTTTGAGAATACTACAGCTCCTTGCAATTGGTCAAACAACTCATCAATGTGGGGCAGTGGGTATTTATTCTTAATCGTAACAACATTTAAGCCTCGATAATCTATACATAACCTCAAACTCCCATCTTTCTTCTTTACAAACAAGACTGGGGCTCCCCACGGGGAATCACTCTCTCGTATAAAATTCCGTTCCAACAAATCCTGTAATTGTAACTTTAATTCTTTCAATTCAGCTGGAGCCATCCTATATGGTGTCCTTGAGATAGGTGCTGTTCCCGGAGCTACATCAATTTTAAAATCTATTTCCCGTTCCGGGGGTAGAGACTCCAATTCTTCAGGAAAAACATCTGGAAAATCCTTTACTACTGGTGTGTCTTCCAAATTCACCTTATCACTAGGAGTGTTAATAAGAAAAGCCAAATACCCTTGAATTCCTTTACTTAATAATTTTCTAGCCCGAATTCCTGAAATAAGTGCAGACGAAGCTAATCTACCCCTTACATCCAGTTTCAGGGTTGCTTCACCAGGAATATGCAACTCTACAATTTTCGTCCTACAGTTTAACTGAGCATTATAACGGGCTAACCAATCCATTCCCAAGATTACATCGTATCCCTTAATCGTCAAACCGATCAAATCGGCCCATAATTTCCGTTCCCCTACATAGATTTCACTATTCATGTACTCCAGATTAGCAATTAAGCTTTTGTCTCCAGTAGGTGTTTTAACCTCCAAGTCATATGGTAACTTAATTGGCTTCAAGTCTATCCCATTCATGAAGTTAGGGTTTACAAAGGAATGAGTTGCACCCGGATCAATTAAAACCCTAGCTAAACGATGAAAGATTGGGATTGTACCTTCTACCACCTCAGTTGCCTCAGGAACTTGTTGATAATCCAGTGCATAAACCCTGGCCGGTACTTTCGGTCGGCTCCCTCCGACACTGGTCTGCTTAGAAGTTGACTTTTCTGGCCTTTGAGCATTTCCCCCTGTCTTTGGTGATTTTGGACAATTGGCGACTTGATGTTCCGTACTCCCACAAAATAAACATTTTCCCAACTTTCTCCAGCAATCGTTCTCAGAATGGTTGGGTTTACCACAATACCCACATGTAACTTGAGGGGTCACAGTCGATCCAACAGAAAGTGCCCCCCTAACTTGAGTCGTCCCGCTACGACCTCCTCTAGATAGAGCTCCCCTAGAAGCTCCAGCAGTTCTCATTCCTCCTTCTCCTCTTCCTATTTTAGAAGGGTGTACATTCTTACTGGTCTGCCCAGAAGTGCGACTAGAAAAATTCCTTTTTCTGTTGTGGAAATCCCTCACTTGAGATCTTGCATTCTCAACCCTTTGCGCTTTCTCTAAAGCCTCAGTAAAGGTAGAGATTTGGGCTGCAGCCAGGCCCTCCTGAAGTTCCACATTAAGTCCCTGTACAAACCTTCTAATCCTTCTCCGTTCATTGGCTACTAACTCGGGAGCGTATTTGGAAAGTTTAGTGAACTTCCCTTCATACTCTGCTACAGTAAGGGTTCCTTGTTTCAACTTAATAAATTCATCCTCCCTCTTCTCTTGGATTAAGGGCGGAAGAAACTTTTCATTAAACTCCCTTGTGAAATTCTCCCAAGTCAAAGGGGTTTGAGCCCTTTCCCATTTTCCTTTTATCAAATCCCACCAAGCACGGACTACTCCCTCAAATTGGAAAGCAGCAAAATTCACTCGCCTATCCTCAGTGTAATCTAAAGCAGCGAATATGTTGGTCATTCTTTCTAACCAATTCTCCGCGACCTCAGGATCAGGCTCGCCAAGGAACTTAGGCGGGTTAAATTTTAAGAATCTCTCTAGGGCTCTATCCTCTCCTCTTTCCTGACCCCCAGGCTGGTTAAACTGTCCAGGTCCTTGTCTATCAGCTAAACGTTCTAGAATATCCGTCATCCTGTTAATGGCAGTAGCCACTTGATTACCCTCTATATTTTCCTGGCCCTGGGTCGGTCCAGTTGCCGATCCATGGTCATTCCCCTGAGGTTGGGCCGGTCTAGTCCTCCGCCCACGGCCTCGACCATGGCCTCGACCCCTTCTTAGCCCTTCCATAACTTAGGCGTGCCTATTGCAAGAAATAGATAAATAAATTATGCGGTGCAAAGTAAAGAGCAGGAGCCGATCAAGAAAATATTGAAATTAACAATAATTTACATTCATTAACATATCAAGTTCATACAATCAGCAAGTCATGGGGTAGTCACAAAAATATAGCACACAGGTGCCACAGAAGTACTTTTAGTCACAGAAGACTAAAGTAAGAGCAAGTGCGTCAAAATAAGCCACACAGTCATGCAAAATACAATGGCCTCAGCACTTAGCATCACCCCAGCTAATTCTAGCTATCCTGGTCAAAAGAGTCAAAAGAGTGGTCAAACTGCCTAGACCTAGTCCACAGTAGGACTATCAGGAGGAACCTCCTCCTCAGGATCCTCCTCCGGATCCTCCTCAGAGTCCTGGGCTACCCCCATAGCCTCATCGACTAGCCTAGTGGCATCAGCTACAATATCGGAAGCCCGACTACGGACCTCCTCTCTCAGCCTAGTAAGCTGAGCTCTAGTGCTCCGGATCTCGTCGTTAACCACCGCAGATGTGGCAACCTCGCCCTCAATCACCTCCTCAAGCTCGGTGACCCTCTCGCCCTGAGCGCTCACCATCTGTCGTAGCTCGTCCACCTCAGCCTGTAAGTCCAAGTTGGCAGTCACCAACTGACGACGCTCGTCGTCCAAGGCCAGTACAACATGGTTTGGGTAAGCAAAAGTCACCCTACAAGCACATCGGGGGTATCGAGGATCAGGCGAGTAGCGCACACGAGCTTCCCCAACTAAAGCTCGGTAATAAATAGGTCTAGGAGGCACTACATGACCATTCGCATGGCCATCCCCGTTAGTTGCCGGAACTCCATTTCCGTTTTTCATTCCTGCAAAATAATAGCACCTTTCGGGTTAGAAATTTAAATCACTATCTAGTTCGAACGTCGTTTATGCATGCCTAACCCGATCACTAGTATGTCCCAAATACCCTTTAAAGTATAAGTTAACTATCCGGACTCATGTTCTAAGGGTAGAGTATCCAATATGTCTCCCATACAGATCTCTAACCTAGCGCTAACCTAGCGCTCTGATACCAACTGTGACGCCCCACATCTCCCTAAGGCGGACCAAAGGGTATCCGCGGACGCCTGCCCAGCTCTCGCCAGGACTCAAGCAATTCCGTTCAATTTAAAACCGAACTAAACATTTCGAAGAGAGCATCATGAATACAAATAATGCGGAAGCGTTCAAGCTTAACAAGTCACTTAACATGTAGCCATTACATCGATAATCATAATACGACTTAAATTCAAAATACACGTCAGGGTCCAAATTTTTACATTTCAATTCCCAAAAGTACAACCCAAACCAGGGCCTAGCCAAAATATAGTAGGAATCTTAAACAAAAGTACAAGGAAGGGGTTTCTCCATACTTCTCCGAGATTCGGTCCTGTTAAGTAAAACAAATCTACAGGGTGAGCAAAACGCTCGTGAGGCCAAGAACACACATGCAAGCACATTGCTCAAATATCAATCTCAATTTACAAGTCAAGCAATAATATTGCAATAATTAACAATTCGAGCGGAAAAAGTAAACAGAAACAATTCAAGGATATAGTAGCTCTCAGGAGCTGAGTTCCACTTGCACGAGCCATAACCTCCACGAATTGACACTCCGTCAATCGGGTAGGTTTAGTCCGTAGAACTCCACTTAACCTGTCCCCTTTCACCTTACATACCCCTGTATCGGGCCCGCCTGTCATTTGTTTGTGGCGATACTATTCGAGTATGCCAAGCAAGACCTCTCATTAGGTCAAACTTATATATATCTCATGGTTCGCCAAGGTTCCCGACCAAGCCCATGCCGGCTCGAGTCCAAGGTCGGCCAATGAGATTTGGGCGTCCCCCATGTACACTTTTGTGTCGAGGAGATTCACTCCAACGACGTATGCAGCTAGCATACCAATACATTTCATTCATTCAATGCATTTCAATCATTAAAATTTCATTTCTAATGAGAACGGGTGTGATAAAGTACACACTCGACTCCACTTTCAAGATTTCCAATCATTAATAACAATTAAACATGTACCAAGTTTACATACACCTGACACTCACCAAATATTAGGTGTGAGTAAGATCAAGGGAAGTTCAAGCGTCCACCAGGGAATCCTCTTGAAGGTCCTCGTGTGTGCCTGAGCAAATAATAGTGAATTTATCATTCACATCCCAAATATCGTGGAATAATTCGTTCACTAGCATTAATCGAGGGAATTCCGTGAAAATGAACCTCAATTACTCGTAAATCGAGGTTCGAGTGGGGTTTGATAACGTTCAAAAGTATTTAAGTCTTTATCTAGGAAATCGGGGATAAAACGTTTAGATAATATCAAAAGAATAAAGAGTTCTTGAAAAACTCTCTTTTTCCTTGAAATTGGAAAATTTCAGTTTTATTATGAATCTTAGAAAAATCGTAACTCACTCGGTACAAGTCAAGAATGGGAAAACTTTATACCGTTGGAAACCTCTTAGAAAGTACTATAAGTTCTTAGAAGACACTTTTCCATGAATCAAAGTGGAAAGTGCTCAAAAATGAGCTTGAAGGTACAGACTCGGTTTACAAGGCAGAATTAAGTTGGATTTCGGCCAACTTTGAAAATTCGGCACGATTCACACGTTGCAAACCGGCCTCTGAAATTTGTAACTCAATTAGAGTTGCAAGTGAGGTTTATAGCAAAACAAGCGGATCAAGAATCGGAGTTTCGAGTACCGAGATATGGTAGCTCAAAGTTGGGGAAATTCAAGACTGGAGAAGAATTTCCAGATTTGAACCTCCAACGTTAGAAATTTAATTAGGTATCGAAACGAACTTGGATTGGTACCAAAATTGGCAGTATTTTACTACTATATGAAAGGTATTTCTCTATCAAATTTCAGGGAAAAATACCCTCGGGAAGGTAGTTAACTAATCATCCAAAGTTCCGGAAAATTTCTAAGGCAATCTGCCTTTTGACTTACATTTTCCCAATTCAAATCGTTTAACCAAGAAAGCTATCCAACCATGGTTCATTTGTGAAATAAAAGTCTAAGATACATCCATGATACCTTTGGTGATGGTTTAGCATCAAAAATTCAATTAATAAGACCACTCCCGGGTTTTGTCCCAAACCAGTCCAAATATCACGTTTTACCAAAACAGGGCAGTCCTCTTGTTTTGATCACAACTCCGTCAATTTAACTTGGAATTGAGCATGGTTTATGGCGTTGGAAAATACATTCATAGGAATAAAAGTTCACAGAAGGAAACGTTCTGAAATTTGGCAAGCAACCAGCTCAAAATTGAGCCTCAAGTTGCTGCCTCTACAAACCATTCCAGCAGATCCGAGAGACAGGACAGCTATTTTAAAATGAATGGTTCGGCTCCTACACATGGAATCAGAATACGTATTTTATACCGTTGGAAAGGTATGGATGTCTAGTTTCGAATACCACTTACGGCACTCAATTTCGACATCGGAGAACAAAGTTATGGTCAAAATGCTACCGCTGGACAGGGTTATCCGAAAATAATTTCCAGCTTGCCTAGTTCACGAATAAATTCATTTGCCCATCTAAACGTTAATGTTTTCCAATGAAAATTTTTACACATATAACATACCATATAAACATCAGGTTCACGCCAATAAATCACCAAGAATTGGCCTTATCATGGCCGAACAAAACAGGGGCAGTTTCGGAAATTTCTTGTCATGACTACAACTTTGAGTTTCCAACAATAATACTCCATAAATCCATCATTTTAACCACTAAACTACCATTAAATCCAACATTAATCCTCTAATCAGCAACAACCCAAGTGTGGGAATTCAAAGAGCCCACTTTTCAAATTTTCCAACAATATCAAGCCATCCATACACATGCAATAGCTTAAAAATGTATTTCTACCATCATAATCCAAGTTTAAGGTGTAGGATGAAGTTATACCTCCTTAGTGCTCTAAACCAGAAATTTTCGGTCCTCAAGAGGCTCCAAGAAATCGTGAAATGCAGCCCTTAAGTTAGCTAGATCCAACCTCCAAGTAGTTTGCTAGATGGTCTTCAAGTTTGGTGAAGATTGGTTGAAGTTTTGTGGTTAATTTGATGAAGAAATTTGTGAAGCAAGGGAGTGAGAAAGAGGGAAGGCTGGCCGGCTGTTGGTGAGAGAAGGAAGAGTGAAATTTTGATCAAAGTTAGCTTCCAAGAGAAGATTAAATGAGTGGTGTACAATCACTCCAAAGTCAACCCTTATTAGGGCTCGTTTGGTGCGTTTAGGGCTCAATTTCTCTCGCGTTTGGTTCACTAGTGCACTAAACCTCTAATGAACTTATGTTCATATAAATATTATTCACTCTTAATTGTCTCGAAATAGGGGTCTAAAGTCCCTCAAATAAAGTCGCGCGTGTGAAAACGCGTACCGTCAATTTTAACGTTATAACGCGAAACTTCCGATAAATTCTTATAACGATTGCACTACTAACTATCACTTGAGTATTTATTCATAAGAGTACCTGTTTTAGGACCATAGTACAAGTCTCCAATATTCCAAGCTTATTGTGCTCCTACGCGGTAAAATCTCCGAGCACTATTCACTATTTTTACTAAACGCACTCCAGGAAATTAATTTTTGAGACGAGTCACTTTGAAAATATAACGAAGTTATATTATCATGTATTTAGGTCTAATAAGACTAGAAAATATTCCTCGTGGTGAAAATCCAATTAAATAATTTATTAAGCCATAAATTAGGCTTTAAAAAAAATAATAGTTTTTACGAGTCCTCACATTTTGACCATTTACCAACTTTACCAAATAACCAAGAAATTGACCCAAAATTCATCATCATACATCTCTCTCTTGGTCGACTCTCTTAAGGAGAAAAAGAAAAGAAAAACCTCCAACTTTCTTCATCCAATCTTGCTCAATCTCATAATCTAACCGATAAAACTTCAAATCTCTCCATAAAAACCCTTTGCTAAGTAGTATTGAGGTAGTTGGTGGAGTGGTTTGGAAAGAGAAGGTGCTAAGTTATTTCTTTCCTTGAGTTTACAAGGTAAGTGGCTAAGGAATCCTTCTTTTGTTCTTGATAATGTTAAATTAGGGACTTGTGATAGTTAAACAGGTGATTTTGTGGAAGATTTCATGACTTTTGGTAGAGATTGATGAATTTTTGATTTTACGCATGATTTTTCTGATTTTATAGGATTAGTATTGGTTGGCCATGGATGATGGTCTAGTATGGTCTAGAATGAAGCTTTGGTGCGTTAATTGTAGCTATTTGCGGAAAATTTTCGCTTTGTACGGAAAATTTCATATTTAGAGTTTTGAATTGGGGCTTTTCTAAGGTTATTGTGGGACTCTTGAATTGGCTTGGTTTAAAGGGCAATGTAACCCTAAGAAGTTGTATTGAATGGCCTATGACTTGCAATTGTAATTGTGGTAGTGTTTGCGAAATATGAGTGATTGATTGTAGGATGGAAATCTGAAATTTTAAGGAGAAATGCTGTCCAAATTGTGGGTTCATATGCTTTCTTGGAATTGGATTGCTTTAAGGGTTAATTAGTGACTTTAGGGTTGTCTAAACCTTTAGCACCAAGTGTACCTTATATTACTTTCGAGTCTTATGGCTTTACATTAGTGATATGTGGTTTGGGTTTATGACTCGTATTCGAGTCTCATTGTGCTTTATTGAATGTTTTAGGGCGTGCCGGTAACGCAAGGCGTTCGTTGGACGGAAATTTGTGAAATCTCTCTGTGTTTGATTGGTGAGTGTACTACTCACATGATTGTTACTTCATGGCTTTGTTATACTTGAAATCTCTGATTTGAATGCTTGTGTATACTGCTGAGATTGATTGAGTCGAGGGTGTACTTTATCACTCTCGCACTCTATGGCTTATGTGACTGCTTACTGTATCAAGTGAATGTCTCTTGAATATACTTGAACTGGTGTCGTTTGGACGTGTATCCAATGACTCTTACTATTAACTCTGAGCTCAACCCCATTGGTGGTCAATTGAATCGAGTCAGCAAGGGCTTGGTCGAGAAAGTTGACAAGCCATGGGGACTGTTTATGTAGAATCATTGGGTATGAGACTTTTGATTCCGATATACTCGAGTATTATCACTGTGAACTGATTGGAGTTCGGGCCAGGTAGGGGTTTGTGAGGTGGAAGGAATTGGAGAAAGTAGGGTCTATGGTATTGGTTACACCTTAAGCGTTGACGGAGGGTCAACGGGGCGAGATCAAGTACGGCAAGCAAAAAAAAGGGCTCTTGAGAGCCGACCATATCCTTTTAAACATTCTTATTGAAATATGGTGCTAGTTGATTCACTTATTGAATGTGTTTGAATTGAGTAGCTTTGTGCTTATATGAACTTCATTACTTGGGTGATGGTACCTCATTAGGCAAAAGCTCACTCTATTACCTTTGTTTTCCTTACAGGGATATGAGTAACCTTTTGGGAGACAGTGAATTTGGAAGCTGAGTTGAGCTAGTTTAATATTCTTTTGTATAGCTCCTCGATGGTTGGAAAACCTTAAGTGCATTTTGATCCAACATCGCTTTTGAGTTGTAAATTTGGTACTCTACCTGTATAAACGTGTTTGGCCATGTTCATGTGTTATGTTGATTTGTAAATGCTAAATTCAAGGTTTATATGATTTGTTGATGAATGTTTGGGGTTTCAGACAGGTTCGACTTTTGAACGGCAAAAGAAAGTATTTATTAACCATGGAGAAATTATGTATATATTTTGAAAACCATAAGGGGTTGTATGTTTAAACATTAAAGCATAAGGGAGTTATATGGTAAAACATAAAACCATACAGGGTTAAAACATCATGCATATTATGTTTATATACTTTGGTCATTTCATCCATTTTAGTTTTTAAATAAGGGTAATTTTGATATTTTCATAGGTTCCGTTATAAATGATTATTTTCGTTACTTTAACACTTCAATCCAAATTATGAGGAGGTTATGTGAAAAATTGCTAAATCACAAGAGATAAAGTGTATTATTTTTTAATTTCCGCAATGATATTCCAGAATTAGGAAGAACGAGAACTAATCAAACCATGATTACAATATTTAGATAAATGTAGTGTTGCTCTTTAACATGTAGGGCACTACATATCACTAAGGTTTTTTTGCATTGTAAATTTGTGTTATGTTATGAGTTGTAAATTTGGTACTTTACCTGTATAAACGTGTTTGGCCATGTTCATGTGTTATGTTGATTTGTAAATGCTAAATTCAAGGTTTATATGATTTGTTGATGAATGTTTGGGGTTTCGGACAGGTTCGACTTTTGAACGGCAAAAGAAAAATTATTGGCAGGAAAGGGCACAGGCGAATCTGGCCGAGAATCCGGCCAGAACTTGGCCGGATTGCTGGTCGGATTGCCTTGAAAATTTTGGAATCCGGGCAGTTGCCCTCTGCCTCCAATCTGGCCAAGAATCCGGCCGGATTGTGACGTGGCCGGCACTGTTCATGTGTGGCTCCGTTTTTTGTTTTTCGTTTCGTGAATTTTAAATCGTTTGAGCGCGCTATTATCTTCTGGAACGTTTTAAATTGTGTTTAACTGCCTCGTTAGTCCTGGGGAGGCAGTCCGCTAACCCCTTTTGGTACGCCTTAGGGGAAGGTGGAGCTGTCACACTGAATGTTGGCCTTGACATGATGAATCAAGCTGTTGAAGGCATGGAAGTGGTTCAACCTGGTTTGAGAGAGAATATATCCTACCTTAGGGTGTGTGAGCAAACACAGTTTGAGAAAGCTGCAGCTCAGGATCAAGAAAGAGCTTCTCAGCTGCAAGGAAGTAGTGGACTTGAGATGAGTTTGAAAGAAGTTATTGACGTGCATGCCCAGCAGAATTGTTTGCCCTTCAAGCCAAAACCAGGGAGAATGCAAGATGGTTACCAAATATATGGTTTTGGTAACATTGACGTTACCATTGACTCCCTCAATCAGAAAGTCTTTGCTCAGATAGATGATAGGTGGTCTTTGGCATCTTTGGAGCAGCTCTTGGAGTTGCACAACCGTTCTGGTATAAAGCAGCATTAAGTGGCAATGGCATTCCTGTTGTAGGACATCTTTATTGTGGTTTAGGTAGGGAAACAGTGGATTTTTGTGATAGGTTGGTATGACCTTATCAGTTCATTTAATTTGTGAACAAAGTTGAATTGGCCAATTGCAAGTTTCAAAATCATTATGTAGTTCTTTATTGATTGTCTTATTTAATTTCTTTTGCTGCCATTCTGCCTTTTAGTTTCTAGGATCAGTTGCTGGAATTACTATCACAGCTATCTGAGTATTTGTTTTTTATCAGTATATTGCTTAAAATAGCTGCTTGCTATAATATACAAATTGTAACCAATTAAATTCTCTGCTTATTTAGATTTCATCTTAGTGAAGGTGTGACTAAGATGCCGACTGTATATTAATTGATTGATTACAATTTTTATAGTATAGAGAGCAGCTATTTGTACTAAGATGACGGTTATGTTTCTCATTGCTGATTTGTATGTTGACTGCTAGATGACGAATGCCAGTGTACACTGTTACTTGCCTAGAACACGAAGTTCCTCATTTATGGTCTATATCTGAACCTTTATTTTTTTGGGTGTCCCATTTATTTCTTTGCATATAGTTGAGAGGCCTGACAGAGTGCTGCAGATTCAGCGACATGTTTATTTGAAGAGGCAACCGATGGAGGAGGTAACCAGATTAGCTTTTCTGGTAGTCTAAAGTGTATTATTTCTTCTAATTGCTTTATACATCTACAATAAATTAAGATGCATGGTCTGGTGCTGCTTTTTGATTCTGAATCCAAGTGGAGTCTTGCTTTGCTTATTGACCCCTTGGTATTATATCGTTTCTTTGTTGACATGTAGATCATTCATATTGATCTTTAGGCTTTTCGTCTTTTGTTGTTGTGTATAGTGGTTATACATATCATTGGTGGAATGGGGATTGGGTATAATTTTGCATGCTACGATGAGATTGAAATCTGGTCAAGTTCTGTGTGGGTAAAATTTGCATCATTGCATTCTAAGAACTTTATGCCATGCTTGAGTCCTATCTTTTTGAGCAAAATGCAAGCCCGTAATCCTTTTCTCTTGTCCTTTTTGTTATCACTTCCTCTTCATTTTAACGTGGTTTGAGTCATTCTTAGTTTGTTATTATTTGTTTGTTTGTTCTTTCATTTAATTTTCAAAAAAAAACAATGTTTACCTGCTTCCTGTGAATGGATCCCTTATTTAAGTTCTATTGGTGTCTTGATCATGGAGTACAAAATTGTATGTTCGCAGACTATATGAACAAGCAGACTTGTGAGAGCCATGATCAGCGTTAATGTCTCCTGCCTTCTAAGAAAGCCATGTTGTGGAGCAGAATTTGAAGTCCGAAATGCATACTCATATATCCAAAACTTGGCGTCTTAAACTCTCTTGGATATTTAGTTCATACATTTGAGCAAACCAGAATGATAGATGTGAGACAAAAGGTCGCATTCAACATCAGTCATTCCTAAGAAATCCTCTAGCCTTGTTATTGAGGAAGACCAAGTGCAAAGTGCTTTTATAGACCTATCACCAGGTCGTTATCTTTCCATATATCCTCTATCCAGTATATATCTATATGCACTAGCTTATATTTTCATGAAGTATTTGGTAGACATTTCTACATTTGATGTCTTTCCAATCCAAAAACTAGTTCCAAAACGATTTGGGTTTTCAATTTTTACAATATTTCGGGATGCATGGTGCATCGAGCAAGCTGGAGTATTTTAATCTCCACCAATCATAACTTTTTAACCACACCAGATATGTCTCAGATGTGTATCTTCAACTGATATACAGTGATCCCTACTTCTGCTTTATTAGAATTACCAAATGTTTTCATGGCTTTACTTTGAGTGAGCATTCAGGAAAAAGTGTTTGATTTATTGATCTGCCAAGTTTTGAAGCAGATCTATAGCTTGTCTCCTGTAAAATTCTGCATTTATTTTTGAATGTGTTGTAGTGAGGTCTGTTTTGGATGATGATTCGACTGAAATTGAGTAGTGAGAGCTAATTTTCCGGATTCCAAATCTGTTGTTTATGGCTGACTTTCCCCTGGTTCACATTCTCATGTAGATTTATTAGCCCCAGAACTTTCTAAAATAAGTAGAGACGTCTGACCTTTACTCTTTCTATAGCTGTTTTTATTCACTTTTGCCACTAGATGTCTTTCTCAGATTATTAGCAGTTTCACTAGAAAAGTTGAGCTTTAAAGCTAACTTGAACACCCGTGGAAGCATGCAGGTTTGGGGCTTATGGACATGATGGCTGTTGATCAAGAAGAAGCCTATGAACGCCCATATTTCTGAATGAATAACAGCCAAAGATGGTCATTATATTATAAATGTGTGTGTGTGTGTGTGTGTGGTGGCTTATTGTTGCAATGTTTAGTATATATGACAAACTAAGATAGGGACCTTTGAATCTTAAAATAGTTGCAGCACGGAGTTCTTTCAGATTTTTGTTTCAGTTCCTCTTTCTAAGTTGTGGTGTTACTTCTGTTGTTTTAGAAATGACCAGTTCAATAACTTTGATTCATCTTTTCTCTTTCGGAATTTTATTGTTGCTCTGCTTTCTTTCCTTTATTGTATGACAGGCCTTGGCATCTGAAAGGGAGCTTGTGCTTGCTTTTCTTGATCCAGATGCAGTTGGAGATACAGGACTATCTGCTCCCCAAGTGTCCAGAGTTCTGAGAATGATGTTGTAAAGTCAGAATCAGACTCGACATTTGTCCTGGATCGGATATTTGAAGGAGTTTGCAGAGCATTGAAAGTGAGAGTTGAACTAGTTTTGTAGTCTCAGTCTAATCTGTTAAGTGTTGTACAAACTTAGTAACACACTGGAGTTTTACAGCTACTCTCTAAGTGGCAATGTATCCGAAAGTAGAATGCAATCCCCCCCCCCCTTCTCTTTTGTTTTGGCTTTGCATGACAGCTGCAATTTTGTAGATATCAGATTTGCTAGGGAGACAAACAGCTCTCTGTAATACACTTTGGGTGAAGCTGCACAGAAAATATTTTTTGAAATACAGAAAACTCGAGGGCAGAAGCTTTAAGATATCCTCTTCCAGTAGCTGTTGATCCTTCTCCACTAACAGCACTGATGGAAGGAGTCTCACTGCTATGTGAAATAAAATAATTGAAACACATAACAGCATGATGTTTCCTGCATCAGGAAAGAAACCAGACTTCCACCCGGTCATATCTGCTTTGCTAGATCCTATTGTCCAGGTGCACTTTTATTTGGCATGTGGTCCATCTTTTGGTTGTTTCCTTGCATCACTGAGTAAAATATGAACATGATGACTGCATTTAATCAGCTCCAATTTCAATTTCTGAGACTAGTTTTCCCAACTTATCTATTGAGTTCATCTTATACCATCTGCCTTTGAGTGAGGAAATCTTTTATAACTTCTAGTAAGCATTTAGTAGTGGTAGGATCCTATGAATACAATATACGAAGTGCAAGACCGGTAATCACTTTCCAAGGTTGTTTGGAAAAGTTGAAACTTGTTCTTCTAGTCAGTATAGGTCACTATAATTCTTCGAACACTTTTTGGCTTGAACAACAGTAGATTTCACGTCATATAAAGCAGGTCAATTTCCCGTGCCTCCCAGAAGATAGACACTTGTAAGAAGGAAATCTTACTAAGGCTTGAATCTTCTGTCCTAGGAAGTATTTTGGTGCATGTAAATATTTTAGAAATTGTCTTTCATATTTTAGATGACACTTAAATAGGTGCATAGCATTTCAAAAGTATAATGTAATGTTTGAGAACAATAATCACAGAGAATCCACAATGCTATTGCAGTTATCAGAATTTCTTTTTGGTTATCCAGTCTGGAAAGTAAATCTATCTTTTCCAGATGGGCGGGACTATAAAAACGCTATTATGTTGATCCTTCAAAAACTATATGGTGGTGGAAATATAACCTTCTACAATTGCAATTCTTTACCCTTACCCCGTTCAAGTTTTCAGGAGTTAAACAGATTTTACATGTATAGGGATCATGACTATGCACGACCCAGTTGCTCATGTAATTTATCTTCTATTGCTGTTTGTGCTTCCTTTGGATTTTGTATCTTGGCACACATCTCGTCTTTAGCAAGTATTCTAGCCGGTCAATGAAGCACTGGCAGTTAAAAGTACTGAATTTTGAAAAGGTAGTGCTTGGTGGCAGACGTCTCTCCTTGAGATATTGTGTGGAAGTGTAAAACAAGCTGAGAATTCATCCTTCGGAAGTTTGTTATAGAGCCCAACTAAGTGAAGTATATTGCTTGAACATGTGGCAACTGAGTGTATGAAGGACTTAATAGTTTTTCTTCCATGCCAAACATGTTAAGAACTCTTGGAGGATGACAATAATTGCATATGCTGCAGAAACATGATTCTTTTTGACAGGCAGATTCTTTTCTTGTCAAGCTGTACATGTGATTATGCAGATGTGTGAGCAAGCTGCTGAGGCACACAAGTCCAAGGGAGCCATCCGGTTATCAAGTGGACAAGTTCTGATTCTAGCCAACTGCGCAGATCATCTACAGATGCTATTCTGGATAGTGGCTGTTCCATTTCTGTGTCCCAGGTCGCTTTCTGTGTTTCCCTTTGCATGTTGCTTTGCAATTCAAATTTTATATGGTTAACCTAGAAAACAGTTTGGTCTAATTTGCTCTTGAATACGCTGCTGGTGTAGCCAGTTATCCAATAAAGCTGAGTCTGCTAGTAGCGTGCTATTTCGTTTAAGATCAAAAGCACTGTGTTATCCTGAAAGTTTGGACATTCTACTATTGTCAAATTGCCCCAAGTAGAACTTTCGAGTTCTGGAGTCCTAATCTTAGTTATGTGAGTCTGCCGGGTCAAGCTTGTGAAGCCTTTAGGTTGACTAGGATAAATTACTTGATATGGAAACATTCTTTTGCTGCAAAATTCCACACTGCACTAAAGGAATGACTTGATCCTTTCTGATTATGCATTTCTTCTATTTGACTTGGCAAACCATATATGTGAAATATGAGAACCTTGTCTTTAAGCATATCAGATTTGAAGCTATAGTTTTGGAAGGTTGCAGCAGCTCCAGTTACATGACTTTCATGCTCTTTTAGTTTTTGTAGATTTTGGTGAATTAAGCTGGGTTTTACTCTTTTTCTTGCAAATTGGTTTTCCAGCTCATAAACTGAATGTACATGTGAAATAACAATGAGAGATAAAACGCCAATGGCCAATTCTTTTTGTTTCATGTCAAAACGGTTATGGTCCCTTGACCTGTTGTCCTTGTTCATGCAGACTGCTGAAACACCTTCAAAGATTTTTCTCATCAACTGTTTATGTTGGATATTTTAATAAAAAATATCACATATTTATTTTGAATTCAAATTAAATAAATTACAAATTCTTTAAATAGATTTTCAGTTACAAATTAAATAAATTTTCAGTTACAAATTGAAACATTTAAATGTGTAACTTATGAGATTTATGTCTTGTTTTTATAACTTATGTAATGATTAGGTTTTATGAATTCATTTAGTAATTTTTGACCGTTATACAATGAATCCAGACTTTTCAATTTGAAACTGAAATATGAGGTGAAATTCCTATTAATGTTGGTATTTTAATATTCCTAATTTCTTAGCCTATATATAAGGCATCTATCAACCAAACCTCATATACATACTTTGCTATCTCTATACTACCTTCTATTTTTCCTCCACTACTATAAGAGTTTATAGGGCAAATAACAGTGTTAGTGTGAGGTTTCTGTCTTGCTCCAATAGTGTAGATTGGAGTAGATTACAGTGTGTAAAAGGCTGGGCTGTTGTATCCTGGAGGCGACATGTTGAGACCTACTACACCGGAGGATACTCCGTAGGGACGCGAATCGTCTTAAAGAGAGCGACCTAGTCCGCGCCTCAACCCATGCCAAATTAACATTTTTATGGTACAATTATTTGCATTTTTAATGCAAGATTAAGGTATGAATTTTTGTTAATTTATTTGTTAAATTTTATTAGAGAAATTATTGTGACTTGTATGATTTATTTTGGTCTAGAACCAACAGTTTATGTGCAATCCAACAACCATTGTTAGGACATGAGGTTGCATCTGAATATGTAAAGAAGATTGGTAGGATGATGGAAAGCCACATGATGAATGGACTTGAGGAAAAGGGAGTCGATGGCATTTTAAAATGGTGTGGTTTGTTAAGCAAGACGACCCACTTCTGCGTTTCATTGGATGATGATGAAGCCGGAAAAACAGTTAATGGGTCAGATTAGCTGAGGGTATCTTTTATTTTAGAAACCGAATTAGACTCTCAATCAAATTATGTTAGTGTTAATTTCTAAATAACGAGGTACTATAAGAAATTGAAAAGCCAAAATTTCAGGGATTAGGAATTGAAATAAAATTACAGTAATTAATGATAATCCATGTTTAGAAAAAGGATTCATACGGCAATTATATCATGTAAAGAAACGGATTAAAAGAAAAACGAAAATGACAACTCACAATCATAGATGTACAAATCATGAAAAAAATCAGTTATGCATTGTCTACAGACATTGAAGATTGTTCTGCAATTCACTGTAAGAAGGCGAAGATTTTTTGGGGGCTAAACGAACAATTGTTTGTTTGGACAAGACCTAGACAAACAAAAAATTTTGGTGTCAATGTAATTTGCTGATTAGTGGCTTAGCTTTTGTTTTACATAATACCCTGTCGTTTAACAAAAAAACATTCTGAATCTTGATGCCTTATATCAGGAATAGGACTTTTAATTTGTATGTGAAATTATAATTCAATTCGGAATAAAGTTATGTTGGTGTGAATTTCTTTAAAAAATAGGAAACTATACAATTTATGAAATAGAATTAGATTTGGGATAAAGTTACATTTGGTAATAGTTTCTAAAAAAAAAAAAAGAAATCCAAACAACAAACCCAAAATAAAATTAGATGTAGTACTGGGAGATCATCTATCATTAAAAATATTAGAAAGTTTGATCTGATTCTACAGCATGGCTATGCCTTCATTAGTAAGTCAACATGCGATGCCTTATTAAAAAAGAACCAGGCTAATTACTCAATCCACTGATCCGTTCCTTCTGGTCATTAGAATTCTAAAAGGGAAAGAAATCTAAACCAGAAAATCAAAATAAAATTAGATTTAGTTTGAAGTTATGCTAACCAAAATACATTATTTAAACCTATTTGTGTAATATTAAAATATGTAGTCTATCGGGAAGAGAATGTTATTGCATTAAATTTGCTTATCAAATAGAATTAGATCTGGAAGGAAACTGCACTAAAAATAATATATAAAAAGAAAAGGAACTAAACAAGAAAACTAAAGATCAAAGCCTCATGAAATAGTACGCAACGATTGAGGTCAGTGGTTTTGGAAGTTGGATGACCTCTGAAAATCCGTTTTCCTGATAATGAAAGAATAAAAGACTGATAAAGCCCCTTTCAATGCGCTATGTTCTGGTAGGTGGAATATGACCTATTCTGCTCTAAGTGATCAGAATTGCTAACCCTTCTAGAGATTGTAGTAATTTCTTATTGTGGAATGGGAAAAAAACAGAGACAAATTTAGCCCACAAATTATCTTTAATAGTGTCGATTCTAGGAAAATTTTGTTAAACAAGGGATAGGATCCTCCATTTATAAAGAGGGACATTATTAGGTTGTTATATAAATGACATTTATATGCAGGTTTGTACATAATGTGTGTACACTTAAAGCAATATATTATGTAGAAATTAGAAAACTAAGTACCCTTTCTAGCGCACTCCTTGCAAAAATTTTCCCTTGATTATCTTATTTAATTTGTCTAGTCAATTTCTTTAGCACTATCCAGATTATTATTTGTGGATTGTTACTTTTATGCTCAACTTCTTATGAATTGCATCATCATTAAATGCTGATGTAAGAAAGTCATATATCATGTAAACTACCTTAATTAAACCCATTGGGATAAACTGTTTAATTGTAGACATTCATATTTTGTTAAATTTAATTATTCCTTACCAATACATGCAAACACAAATTCCTTACACTCTGATGACAAAAAATATTTTTGGAATTTCAGAGCTAACACGGTTAAACAAGGGTAAAGGGTTTTATGTTGGATTAATTTGATCTAATTAGAATTCTGGACTAGGAAGTTTTTTTAAGATTTACATTTGGAAGAATTCTCCAAAAATGACCAAAATTTTGCGAAATTAAAGTATCTTTTATTTGTTTTCACACACACACACATATATATATATATGTATATATATAGCTTGTATATTAGTCCACGAGCACATATCTTAAGACTTTTGGTGCTATTTGTGTGATGCAAACTTTGATGCTTATTCATAGAACATAATTTTGTAGAATTAAGTTTTCTTACCCAAAAGAATTTCATATGAATAACTTATGTAGTGAGATGAAAAAAATCTACAATCATTTCTTTTAGAAATAGAACAAGAATGGAAAGAAAATTTCTTACTCAGGATTTCATTTGAACACTTAGTAGGAAAAATTTTTTAAGGATAATAAAATGAATACTCATTACTTGTAAAAATTTCTTGAAGGTATTTATGTGAGATTGAATTTGAGGATCACTTTACAATTGTTTTAAAAGTAGTCTCCTTTTTCTTAATGAGAATAAAGTGATGGCATTTAGGAAAAAGGGAAAAGAAAGCAACGCAAATTTACTGATATCAACTTTTTTTTTTAAAAAAAAGAACAGGAAAGAAAATGGATTTGGAGATAAAGCGACAATTTTTTACTTTTGAAAAAGAAGTTTTGCTTCTCTTAATTAAAAGTAAAGAGATGCACTGCTTAAGCAACACAAAAAATCAGGCTCCAGAAACAGAATATTACAAGAGGAAACTATACTTTAAGTCAAAATATTTGATATAAAGTTATGAACTCCAACCTTCCATAGGTATCTAACTTCTCTTATGTATGATTCTCTAATCAAGATGAAGTTCAAGTCTTCTGGAAATACTAGTTTTTAACATACTTGCGGACTGATGGAACATGTGTCTATTTAAAGTAAATTTTATAATTATGCATTCATAAATAACGTAAGTTGCAAAATCAGTATTATTGTCTCACAAAACAAATGGAACAAAAACTCAAAAAAAAAAATAAAGACCAAACCTAAAACACGGTAAATTGACAAGTGGACTAATGTGTCCGGTAAATCAAAAACAATGCACGCCTTTCGGACCAAAAAGAGAAGTGTTTGGTGGTAGTTTATATCAGTCTTTTGGTGAAAATCATCACCTATTAAATTCAAAATTTTATGGCAATTATTAAGAAATAAATTAATAGTAAAATTGCGGAAGCATAGATGGATTCATGTTGATAAACTGGTACTTGAATCTCTAGAGATTTTGGGATGGCGTTCCAGATCAACACGTATTAGTTATTCTCTTGAGAGATTCCTTTAATTTCTCTCTGGTATCTTTACTAACGATGGGATATCAGGAAAAAATTATTTTGTGGTACTAGAAAATATGACAATAAAAATATGTGTGATTAGGAGATCATAACCCTATTTATAGATAACATTACTGTTATCTTTTGAATTCTTATTTTAGATCATCATAGAAATAAAAATTACCCTTAAATCTTTACACATCAAAGGCCCACGTTCTATTAGATATAATAAATTTCAAATCATAATTGATCACTTTAGTTGGACTTACGCCTGTCAATCGAGCCTAATGAGTCAGGCCGGCATAAGTTCAAGTTCATCTCATTTAATTTGTTACATTTTCGGGTTTCAAACTACGAGTTTCGGATTAATAAATGTGAAGTTCATACTCAACTCATATAATATTCGAGTTGTGAGTCTTATTCGAGATTAGCCCAAACTCACTTATTACTCCTTAATTTTCTTAATATAATTACTATAGCTATTAAGTTGTAAAACTAATTTAACATTTACAAGACTATAATATTAAAAGTAAACATGAAAAAATCTGACGAACAGGCTAAGCGACCAGCCAGATTCTTCATCAAATTAAGATCATATTTCGAGCCATTAGAACGACTTCTTGGTTTCTACACTTTCCTGGGACATATTTGAGAAACTTTCATTCAGAAACCATTTAGGAAAAACAACTCTAAGTTCGTCGATGGGCCCAAAGTCTCGGAGTCACCAGCCCTTTGAAGAAATTTTGTTGCAAAAAACTGAGCTTCCATCTGCAATTTTCACACGTTGGATTTGCTTCTTTCACAGTGTAACCTGTTGTTCTTCCTTTTGGGGTGCCAAAGGTAATTTTTTTCATCTTGTTCTGTTCGTATGTCATCAGATTTACATAAAAAATATTAAAATCTTGCTGCTGAGCTTGTTGTTGGTTTTTCTTCTTCCTTCTTTGGTTTTCCTTTCCTTTTACATGTTGTTTGCTCAGATTTTGTCCCATAATGTCATGTTCAGATGTTTAGATTTGGTGTTAATGAAGCATGGTATGCTTAGAAATCATCTGATACGATGTCTTGATGAATGACGAACCTAGAAATTTGCAGCAGAAGAAAGCTTCGAACCAGATGCATGGAAATCTTGGACAATTTCTTTCTTGACCCCTAAACTTTCACATAATTATACTGTAGCCCCAAAACCTCTGCAAATGAATCAATTTTACCCCTTTTAAGCTTTAATCTTCTTTTGCATGTTTTAAGCATGTTTTTCAGTATATTATTTCTGGGTTTTAGGGTATAATTAGGTCTTAATATTTTTTAGAAGTTGGGATTTGGATTAGGGTTAATTTGGTTGGGTTTTTGGGAGTGGGTTCTGCTTTATTTTTTTTGGATTTTTGGCATGAGTTTGGCAGGTTAAAACCCAATCCTTTTGATTGGATTTATTTGGTCTTGTTTCCTTGGATTTTCTGTTAGGCCAAGGTTTTCAGCCCACAAAGGAAATAAAAATTTCCCATGGCTCAATTTCCAAGAAATTTGATAACGGTAATTGCAATTTGGTCCTTGATCTTTGGAGTAATTCTACTGTGGTCCTAACACCTTTGGATTTTTTCCAATTAGATCCCTAATTTAATTTCATTTTCATCCTTGAACTTTATTTTTGTTCATTGTTGACCCCTAATCTTTGTAATAATTATAATTGGACCACAAAAACTTTATCAATTTTTGCAATTAGATCCCTGATAGTTTTGATTTCTTAAATATAATTTGTCTTTCTTCTTTAATTGTTAATTATACTTCATTTAAATGCTTTAATTGGTAGATTTCATGGTTATTTCCACTTCTTTATAATTTATTTGTTAATTAAATTGGTACCTCGACCATTTTGTTGATTTTGAAGTATAAATAGGACAAATCCAACTTCATCTAACCATTATTTCGAGGGAGGTACCTTCTTTTATTATTTTAAATCCTCTTATGTGCTCCTACTAGGTTTCAAACTCTGAATCAGATGATTTGAGGTCCAAGAGGAAGGGGAAGGGGAAAGGGAAGAAATCGAGTTCTAGGCGTAAGAGTAGGAGGTCAAAGTCGGTTTCTGAGACTGAGAGTGAATCAAATGAGTCTAGTGAAGGCTCGGAAGAAGATCATCGAAAGAGGGGAAGGAGGAAATCTTCTAGCAGAAATCAGACTAGGCGAAAGAAGAGTAGCACGAGAAGTAGGAGGAGGAGGACTAGTAGAAGGAGAAGTTACTCACATGAAAGTGAAAGCAAAGATGATGAGAGTGGAAGTGAGGATTCTGATGCTAGTCTATCATCAGGAGATCGGGTGAAGTCTAAAATGCGGAAGAGCTCTTCCTCTTCAAGGTCCAAACATAAGAAGAAGAAGAGGAAAACTTATTCAGATGAAAGTGAAAGCGAAGATAAGAGTGGCAGTGAGGATTCTGATGCTAGTCCATCATCAGGAGATCGTGTGAAGTCTAAAAAGCTCTTCAAAAAGCAGAAGAGCTTAAGGTCCAAACGTAGCAAGAAGAAGAGGAAAACAGAATCGGATAAAGAGGCCTCATTATCAGCAAAGAGTTCTGATTCTGCAGTTGATGCTAAGCGTAAACCTAAGGCAGCAGAGGAAAGGCAAAGTTGAATGAAATTGATAGTGAGGTGCTTCAGTTTAAGGAGCTTATTGAGTCGAGGAAGAAAGCCGCATTAGAGAATGAGCCAGTGGTTGGGCCAATGCCATTGCACAGTTTGTTCAGCAGGGGAAGCGTATCCCTCGAAGAGGTGAAGTAGGTTTATCAGCTGAGGAGATTCAGAAGTTTGAGACTCTTGGATATGTGATGAGTGGTAGTAGGCATCAGAGGATGAATGCTATTCGTATTAGAAAGGAAAACTAGGTTTATAGTGCTGAGGACAAGCGTGCATTGGCCATGTTTAACTGTGAGGAGAAGGCCAAGCGTGAACAAAAGGTTATGGCTGATCTACAGCGGCTGGTGCAGCGCCACATTGGGCAGGATGCTGGCCTATCTCACGATCCTTTTGGCGGGAGGTCCACTGAGGGCGCTGAAGCTTGATTCGAATGAATGATAGTTTATCTATCTCATTGAACTAAACTCTTTAGTCTTGGCTTCATTTTCCTTTCCTTTGATTATGTTTGCTCGGATTTGAAAGAGAAATTGACCAAATTCGTCCCTAAACTTTTTACTAATGCTGATTTAGTTTCTAATTTTTATTTCTGGCCAATTTGATAAGTGAATATATATTGTGGTTCTAATTAAGGACTTTTGCGGCGGCGTCACCACATAAAGCACTCGAACCTTTAATTGAATAGCTAAATAGGGGTATTTTGGGAACTTCAAGTATAGATGTTAATATAACCAAGTAATCGGAAAAAAAATCATTGGTTTTTGTGGTATTTTAATATTTAGAACTTTTTTGAGGTATTTTTAAAACTTTTATTTTAATTTCTTTCCTCTTCGCTTACCTTACCTCTCCCCCGTCCCTATCATCGTCACCACTCTCCTCTCTGCCACCGCCACTATCCTCATCTATTCCCTTTTCTCTTTCTTTACTACTCTCCATCTATCTCCTTGCTAATACTGCATCTCTTGATCTCGTTCCATCAAAGAAAAGTTCAAAAGATAAAAAGCCAAAGTTCCCAGATTAAAGGTAGAGAGAAAAGCTTTCAGAACTAGATCTTGCAAAAAAATCCCAAATTCAAGGAAGAGAGAAAAGCTTTCCATTCGAGCTCACTTCATAGGATAGGATTTCTATTCCAAAACTAGATCTTGCAATTCAAATAATTAAAAAGGTGACTACATAGAACATTTTGAAAGACCCAAGTTCAATATTAGAAGTTTTTGACTTTTCTCCTATGTTTCTAGACTCGAATCGAGTATCAACTTGGTCGATCTCAGCGGTCAAGGGTTAATGGGTTTGATCGGGATTGAACCGAATGAGGTCATAAATAAAAATTATTTAAAAATTAAAATATTGTATGTAAAATACCTAAGAACATGTTAATATTAATAAAGGTTTATTCATATATATTTAATGTTTCAAATATATTTAACAAGAAAACACAAAGAAATTAGAACAATCAAGTAGCAATTTATATTATTTAATGAACATTAACAAGTTTAGAATTAAAAGTATGGACTTGATTAAAAAATAACACCAAACTTTAGGACAACATTTATAAAGTATGACAGATTTGAGGTATATTGAAAATTTTTAACAACCTAGGGGTCAAAACATAATATTAAAAATGCTTTGACCTTTTAAAAAAAAAGAACTTTGACAGTTCTTCAGTTTTTTCCGATCAAATCCGGTCAAACCCGGTTTTTGACCTGATTTGACCTAGTTTTTATTTGTCCGGTTTTAATGATACTGGAACCGGACACTTGGTCGGTTCCCAATTCGAGCGGTCGAACCGGTTGATCTGGACCGAGTTTAAAAGCATAGCTTTTCTCCTCAGTTCACTAAACTCTTTCTCAATCTCAATGTAGTGGGATTTGTTGTTCATAGTATACTTCCAGTTATCTTTCTCATTGCTAGATTTCCTGATTGTCATCAAGTTGCATCATTTCCTCGGGCAATTGTCCTTCAAAAGAAAATTTTACTACTACTGCACTTCACTTCTCATGTCCCAAGGGAGAGGTGGGTGGCAAACAATGGAGTTTGGTGGTGGAGGAAGAAGATAACCCAAAAAAATCAAAGTACCCTTGTTTGTTCGGTCTATTAAGAACTAAATCGATGTTCTTGGTGGCGTTGTTGCCGAGGTCCTTAATTAGAGCCGCAATATAAGTTCACGTATCAAATTGGTCAGAAATAAAAATTCGGAACTAAACAGCACTAGAAAAAAGTTTAGAGATGAATTTGGCCATTTTCTCGATTTGAAATTATGAGTTGTTTTGGTGCTTACCAGGGCATCGGAGTTGTGGGATTATCTTAATTTAGCACTTAATATATACTTGTACCATTGTGGAAATTAAATTTTATCCATATCGGTTACTTTGGTGCTTTCATGCTGAACAAATATATGAATCCATATATACCATTGTGCCAAAATCCAGTGTTTCAAAGCAAATGCTTAGGATGAAGATTAGGATGGTTGAATGTGTTTGAGAAGAAATTTGACAGACTGTACTCGTGTCTAACCTCAAGATACTACATGTGAAAAACCCACGTTTTTTGCACCGGTGTTATTATTTTATTTTTCCAATTAATTAAAAAGATAAAATTACTAGGTAAAAGAAAAAAATAAAATAAAATAACCGTAGGATGGGATAAGGGTTCCTAATAAACTAAAACTCTTATCCAAACCACCTACTAGTGGGTAGTGCTAGGTTTAGGATTTTGTTGAAACCCTAGAAAGAAAAATAACACCACCCTTACCTTTCTTTCGTCTGCCTCCCTAGAGCAAGAGCCATCAGAGAGTAGAGAAGGAGAAGCACGTGACACCGTCAATCGATCAGACGACTAGACACCTAAACCTGTAAGTCCCGAGTTTACGCAAAACTTCTCTTTTAAAATTTAGTAGTTGCATTAATTGTCCTAGGGATTTTACGGATATGTATTGTTGCTATATATGTAGCTATATGTTTTTAGGAAGATTCATATGTGGATTCGTAGAAATAGGGTGTTAGATTTTAATCTTTGGTTAAGTAGGTTGCCCAAATCTGTTGGAGGAAAAAAAATATAAGAGAAGAGTAGCGGCTGCCGCTTTGTTTTGGCTAGGCATTGCAGAAGCAACTGCAACGCCACACAAAAAAAAAAAAAAGAAGGGAAGAGTGGGGGCCACCATCTTTTGCGGCAGAGAAAGGATTTGCAAAGGTTGGCCGAACCGAAATGAAATTTAAAAAAAAAATTTTGAAAGATGATGTCGCCAGCACTTGCTGGTGACAATGGACAAAAGTCATGGTTGGCCTTTTGGCCAATCAATGGAAACAAAGGGTTGCCAGACTTGCTGGCGACCATGGTCAAACAACTAGTTGGCCTTTTTGGCCAACCACGGGTTCAACCCGAGGACGGAGAAAATTTGACAATTATATTGGGACCAAAATATAATATAAAATGTAGTAAATGTTTAATAAATAAGTTTTAAGTATAATTTATAGTGTATCATGGGTGTTAAAATTTAGGACCCAATCTAAAGTAGTAGCTAGAATTGAAGGGTTAGTTATTTGAAATTTTACTTAATTGATTAAGTCTAAAGTACCTAAATAGAAATTTAAAACATCTTAATCTAACCTTATTAGGTTAATTTAGACAATGTAAGATAAATTCTAAGTTGTTAAACGAGATGCTTAAAATAATAATAATAATAATAGTAGTAGTAGCAGTAGTAAATAATAATACAGACGATAACACTAATAATAATAATAATAGTAAATAATAATTAATAAAACAATGATAGTAAGAATAATAATAATATGGACATGGAGGAAATAAATTAAGAATATAAACAAAAATAAAATATAAATACGAGTGAAACGAACTAAGACAATAACTATAATAAGTCAATATATATATATAGATGTATAAGTGTACATAAACGATAATAACACCTACACATGCATAAAAGTAGAAATAAGGTGAAAGATAATAGTAACCAATTACAAAGATGTATAAATGGTATAAAATAAGGTAGCGATAACAGAAACGATATTAATGATAATGAATAATTATAAATTATATATATGTAAAATAAGATAATGGTCAAGATAATAAACATGATTAGGAATAATTACTTTCTATTAAAATTATGAAACGTTACAAATAGTCAAACTTTCCAAATTAAAGAAACTTTCTAAAAATAGAAACTTTCCAATTTAGGAAACTTTCTAAAAATAGAAATCGTTCAATTTAGGAAAAGGCTGCTAGGGTTCATATAATTGTTTAGACATGAATTTTCGACTCGTTTAGAGTTTGTATATTTATGTATCTATAGAAAATATCAACTAATTAGGAAACCTGTGTATTTGATAGGTACGATACAAGTTTAAAAGACCTAAGGTAGCCCTACTCGAGCAACCAGACAAAAGTAGGTGGTACTTACCCTTCTGAAATTTCAAAGGTGCAAAATGAAATTTTTGTTGTCAATCCTATTTTGTTGTGTTGATTCAAAATGTATTTGATTAAATGCTTTACTTGGATATTTATGAAAGTTATATTTTTACTATACAAAAATGGACCATGTGACTTATTTGAAATGTTTTGATATGTTATTATATACCAAACGAGCTGAATCTTTTATGAAATCAAAGATCTATGTATGTGACATGTGGAATGAATTTTGACAAGTAAAGCTGAAAACGGTCATCGAATAGACGGTAGGGGCTATAGTCCTGTCTAATTGTCATGCTAGCCTGGTATAAAGTCCTGCCGATTGACAAGGTCATGACAGCCTGGTATAGAATTCGACTGATTGACAAGGTCATGGTAGTCTGGTATAACGTCCGGCCGATTGACCCATATATGAAAAGAGACCAATCAGTAGTCATAAAACCTATTGGTCGCCCACCTAGAAGGGGTTTAATCTCTTGGCTGAGTACTCAGTAACCGATCATTACATGCACTTGTTATGAGCTAATATGAAATGATTTATGAGTTAATATGGAATGATTTATGAACTGATCTGAAATGAGACATACGAATTGATTTATGAATTGATTTATGAGTAGATATGAAGAGACTTGTGAATTGAGATGAAATGATTTATGACTTTATGATTTTCCATGTTCATTTATCAATAAGGTGCTTTTAAATTGCTTGCCACTTGTTACTACTGATTGTTTTATAAACGACGTTACTTTCAAAATTACAGTTGTGATCGATGCGCAAATGGTTTGATTTGATTCTATATATATGTATCTGTAAAATTACGAGTACATGGTCCAACAGAGGGGTAGATATTACCTACTGAGCGTTTTGTCGCTCAACCCACTTTTTACCATCTTTGCAGATTTTGAGGAGTATGAGTTGGTTTACGTAGAAGACCCTGAGGACGACTTTTACTAGTTTTAAATGAATAGAAGTTGACAGGCTAGCTACTTCTAGTTGTTAGTCTTATTCATTTTCGTTTCCGCTGTTTCCATTAGAAAATAAATGTACGAACGTATTGGATATTCGTAGACTATCTTTTATATGAGATTTGTACCGCACTTTATTTTAGTTATATTATTTCGTACTTTTGAAGTTTAAACTAGTTAAATGTTGCCTTGTATTCTTGAGCGGTATTTGAGAATACGGCGGATGCCACGTGACGGGTACGTGCGGGCTCGGGGCGTAACAACATGTGTGCTACACTCTAGACTTTAGATAGCACCTAAAGATGCTAGTGGCTGGCTATTTAGCTTGACATGTAGAAAGAGAACTTTTAACTACCATAATCTCAAACCATATTGTTGAGGTAAAAGTTTTAATGCATGCTTAAACAATTACATCACCGAGGTTTTAAACTGATGGAAGTTGAAGTTTGTAAAACTGACTCTACAATTTTGTTTTCTGTTTTCAATTTTACCTGCTGATGTTTAGCAAATGTCGCATTGACAAAAAGCAGAAAAACCAGATGTATATAGTTTGGTAGGTACTTTTAATTTGAGATATAGGATTAGAACACGGCTGCTGTGGAGTTGAGTAACAGGAACTAATACTATTAGACATTAATTGCGCTGGTCTTCACTAATATAAAAAGGTTAATGAATCTATACAGAAGATTACGCTCATAAACGTGAGGTTAGCTTCCCTGAGCTGATAGAGAAGTCCAACGGGAAATTGGAAAAAGTAAAAGAATAAATCTTATATACACTCTTAGTGTATATACTATTACGGTTAGATAAATGACACGTGTCAAATTCAAAATTTACACTCTCAAATTCAAAATTTACACACGTTTCATATATTTAACAATGACAGTGTATATACTGAAAGTGTATACAAGATTAATCCAAAGAAAAATGGACATATAATGTAATCTTTCCTTGACTACCATCTTAATTTCAATAAGAATCATTGAATGACTTTTCATTCATCTCCAACTAAAACGAAGGCAGAATTCTCCGACGTTGGCCAGGAGTCTTTCTGATGAGAATATAGAGACCAAGGCCCATTCCATTCAAGCACATGGGGAATTGAAAGATTCAAGTAAAGACTAGTTCGCGGAGTACTAGCTTGTTAATTAGGTTTTTAGTTATCATTATTAGTTGTTTGTTAGCATTAAATAATTTCGGTCAATAACACTTTACCTTTGGCCGAATTCTGAGTCTTAGATTAGTTAATTAGTTGTTAGATATTTTCACCCTTAATGAAGGGCAAGGTCGTCCATTGGATCTTCTAGGGTTTGAGTCATGTAAGGCTATATATAGCCTAGGTTTTCATTCATTAGACGGTTTTCAGATTTTATAAAACATATGTGAGTTTATTCACTCTCTCTTGTCTCAAGAGAATTTCCTTTGAATACTTGAGAATTAATCTCAAGTTGTTCAACGAACTTATCAATCAAGTAGTCTCCTTGATTGTGGCGTTCTTCTATCTATACTTTTGGTTCACTAAAGTGGCTAGTCGTGGGTTAAGGAATCTCCTTAGTTCGTGGCTCGTGATTCTAGAAGGGTCAAAGTTCCGCAAAACATCCCAACTTGGTGTTCGTCTAGATCCGTCTCACATCAGTTGGTAATCAGAGCTAGTCGACAACCACCAGGTTATATCCTTCTTTTCTTTTGTGTTTCGAGTCACATACTCTTGTTCCAAATCAGTTTGTGTGTCAATTCAAAAAAAAAAAAAAAAAGGTACTGTAGCATCATACTGTTCATCGCTACTGTTCACCGCGCGGTACTGTAGCGATACTGTTCATCGCTACTGTAGCGACACTGTTCATCCCGAAAAAAAAATTGATTTTTCCATAACTTGTGTTTCTTTCTTATTTTGGTGTCTTGTTATATTGTTCTTGAAGTTTTGTGTTGGTTTATAAGAAAAAAAAAAAAAATCCAGCCGCTAGGGTTTTGTGCCGTCGTTGTGTTTCCTTGGGCGCAAGTTTCTTGCCAAATCTGTCCAAACTTTAGTTATTCCACCAAGTCGTTTTCATTAATTTCCTAAACTGATTTTTGTGGTTAAACTTGTTTGGGGTTGGAATCTTGAAGAGGGACTACCATAATCTAGGGTTTCATGAGTTTCTTGAAATTAATCTTGAAGTCTTGAAACTTTGATACATGTCTTGATCATTATTGGAGGATTGAAGGAGAGCATCGGTTTGACATTAGATTCTGGAATTTTTACCCAAAAACAGCGGAGTAATTGTGTGTTCTTAGAGTCAAAAAAAAAAACAGAAAAAAAAGGAAAAGAGAAAGGGCATTCGGGTAGCAAACAACAAAGAAGGAAGCCGCACTTTTATTTGCCAATTCTGTCTTGTTGCAATTGTTCCAACAAACCAGAAAATTACATCAAGAAAAGACTACTCAAAAGTTTTGACCAACCTCCTCTTGAAAATCTTGCACACCTTGAGCCTTGATCACTTGTATCACCCGTTGAGTTTTTTGAGGATCTTGACCATCTTGATTCTTGAAGATTTGCACCTCCCTACGTATAAACAGTTTCTTGTACGTCCTTGCATCCATACGGGGCTTTCTTGGCTTAGGAGTAAAACCTCTTGGGAGTTTCTTGAGCAGGCCGCTTGGGGTATTCTTGGGTGACGTTGCTTGTGTCATCTTGTGAAGCCATTGTTTAGCACCAAGCGTCAAAACTGTCCTTGTGTGGAGCAAAGAGGGGAGGGCCGAATTGTTGTTCTTGAGGGAGAGTAAGGGACGAAAATTTTGAGGGGATTCAAGAAGACAAGAAATCTGGAAATTTTTAAGCTACCAAATTCTGTTTTGCAGCCGACTTTGGAAGGTTTAAAAGGAGCAGAAATCTGGAAATTTTTTTTAGCTACCAACTTCTGATTTGTTATAGCCGACTTTAGGAAGGTTTTTGGAGAGGGAATCTGAAAAAAATTTTGGAAGGTTTTTGGAGAGGGAATCTGGAAAAAATTTTGGTAATAATTCTGTTGGTTAGCCGACCTTAAGGAAATTTCCAAATAAGTCCAACACCTAACTTGTTTCCAAAAAAATCAATTGAGCAATTAAGTAAAGCACTTGGGAACTCCATCATCGTACTTGGACTTTCTTTTTCTTTGTACATCAATTATTTCCTCTTCCATTCCTTATTCATTACTTGAGCTTTCCATTTCTACTTTTTGTTTCCTTGTTCCTTTGATACAGTTGGGAGCTACTTGATTCAAGTTTGATTGAATTTCCTTGAGAAATTTCTGAGTTCTTCAAAGGAAACAATCAATTGGCTTGAGGAGTGAATTGGTAAGAGCATTAGAGTGACATAAACACTTGAGTGAAAACACGAGAGGAGTGAAACACTTAAGGGAGCCAGTGAGACATTTTCTACTAACAATTTGTCAAGTTTTGCAGGTTTCACCATGTCTCAGGAAAATGAACTTACCATTGCTCAATTGTCACTTAAAATGGATAATATGTGGAAGGACATGCAGAGGAGATTTGACCAAAGGTTGGAAACAATCCATGAGCAAATTGATCAACTAAGTTCATCTAGGGCTTCTTCTAGGAAATCTAGGGGAAAATCCACCCTGGGGGAATCTAGTGACTCCAATGCCGATTCGGAACATGAGGCATACGAGCAAAGAAGACCAAAGCGACACTCAAGAGCAATCGGTGATGCCATCAAGGGGATTAAGATGAAGATTCCTCCTTTCCAAGGCAAATCTGATCCGGATACATACCTTGAATGGGAGAGTCGAGTAGAGTTAGTATTTGATTGTAACGACTACACCGATGCACAAAAATTGAGACTTGTCGTAGTAGAATTCACCGACTATGCCATAGTGTGGTGGGAACAAGTGGCTACAAGCAGGAGAAGGTGTGGAGACCCACCTATAACCACTTGGACTGAGCTCAAGAGACTGATGAAGAAGCGATTTGTACCAAGTCACTACCATAGAGACTTGTACCACAAACTTCAAACCTTGACACAAGGTCAACGCTCAGTCGAGGACTACTACAAGGACATGGAAATCTCCATGTTGAGAGCTGACATTCAAGAAGATAGAGAGGCTACAATGGCAAGATTTCTCAATGGTTTGAGGGTCGAAATAGCCGATCAACTGGAGCTTCAATACTATGTGGAGATCGAAGATATGGTGGAGAAGGCTATCAAGATTGAGCAAAGGCTCAAGAGGAGGGGTACAACCAGAAATTATACCCCTCATCCACAAACATTTACTCGACCATTCCAGCCTAGAAGGGAAGAGAGAGGTTCGAATGCTTGGACCACTCCAAAGCCGAAGCAAGATCAAGGGTCAAGCTCACGGCCACCTTTTACCAAAACCGACTCCAAGGTTGTTTCAAAGCCAACAATTGAAACTTCAAAACCTAGGAATCGTGACACCAAATGTTGGAGGTGTCAAGGAGTTGGGCATATTGCAAGCCAATGTCCTAATCCAATGACCATGCTTGTCCTACCAAATGGAGACATTGTCACTGATGATGAAGAGGAGGATTACAAAGACATGCCTCCCTTGGTTGAAGAGGAAGATGAAATAGTGGAAGTTCCAACTCAAGACAAGGTTGGATTGGTAGCAAGAAGGGCACTAGCTACTCAAGCTAGTAAAGATGAGCTTCAGCATGACAACATCTTTTACACTAGATGCCATGTGACCAACAAGGTATGCAGCTTGGTGATTGACCCCGGAAGTTGCACTAATGTTGCTAGTGCATTGATGGTGGAGAAACTTAAATTGCCAACTAGTGAGCACCCCCGTCCCTACAAGCTTCAGTGGTTAAACAACAGTGGAGAGGTACGTGTTGTTAAACAAGTTTTGATTACTTTTCGCATTGGTAGGTATGAAGATGATGTTATGTGTGATGTAGTACCAATGCAAGCTGCACATATACTCTTAGGGCGTCCTTGGCAATTTGACAAAAGAGTCACTTTTGATGGTTTCTTGAACACATACTCTTTTATGCATAATTGTAAAAAAACTACACTTGCACCTCTTACACCTCAACAAGTGCATGAGGATCAAGTTAGTCTACAAAAAGAGTATGACTTGCATGCTACCACCAAGAAGGACAACGGCAAAACTAAGAAATTAGTGTTGGCCGACCCTTCTTCAAGCAAGTTGGACCACTCTCATTCGGTCTTCGAGGCCGCACAGGAGAGAAAACCCAGCATGCTTGCCAAGGTAAAAGATGTGAGAAAGGCCTTGCATTCTAATCAGGTTTTATTTATTTTATTTGGCAAGGAATCCTTACTCACTAATGTTCTTGATGCTTCTTTGCCTAGTGTTATTACTAACCTCTTACAGGAGTATCAAGACGTCTTTCCTGAGGATATACCTAATGGATTGCCTCCATTAAGGGGAATTGAACATCAAATTGATTTCATTCCTGGATCTTCCTTTCCAAACAAGGCACCATATAGGACCAATCTTGAGGAAACCAAGGAGCAACAACGACAAGTGGCGGAGTTGCTTAGTACGGGATGGATTAAAGAGAGTCTAAGCCCTTATGCTGTACCAGTTCTACTTGCTCCAACCAGCACTAGTCGGGTTACAATGGCTTTAGATGCCGTTTTTGCACGTCTTGATGCGTACAACGCGCAGCCCAACCAAACCTTGGTTCACCGGGCGTCCGCTCACGGTCCACCCATAGACTTGAGACGTCACTTGTGTTCCCATTATCATGGAACTCTTGCTGTCCGCAACATGTATCTACCACCACCACGAGTTTTCCTGGTGTCTCACAAGGGTGTCCTGATCTTTCTTCGCTTGAGGAGGCAGCATGCAAGCTGCTTGGTGACTATACACATGCTCTCATCACTTTTGTTTTGTAAGAAGAGTCCTGATTTGGGGACAAATCGCCTTTAAGAGGAGAGGAATGATGAGAATATAGAGACCAAGGCCCATTCCATTCAAGCACATGGGGAATTGAAAGATTCAAGTAAAGACTAGTTCGCGGAGTACTAGCTTGTTAATTAGGTTTTTAGTTATCATTATTAGTTGTTTGTTAGCATTAAATAATTTCGGTCAATAACACTTTACCTTTGGCCGAATTCTGAGTCTTAGATTAGTTAATTAGTTGTTAGATATTTTCACCCTTAATGAAGGGCAAGGTCGTCCATTGGATCTTCTAGGGTTTGAGTCATGTAAGGCTATATATAGCCTAGGTTTTCATTCATTAGACGGTTTTCAGATTTTATAAAACATATGTGAGTTTATTCACTCTCTCTTGTCTCAAGAGAATTTCCTTTGAATACTTGAGAATTAATCTCAAGTTGTTCAACGAACTTATCAATCAAGTAGTCTCCTTGATTGTGGCGTTCTTCTATCTATACTTTTGGTTCACTAAAGTGGCTAGTCGTGGGTTAAGGAATCTCCTTAGTTCGTGGCTCGTGATTCTAGAAGGGTCAAAGTTCCGCAAAACATCCCAACTTGGTGTTCGTCTAGATCCGTCTCACATCACTTTCTCCTTGCAGACATTTTCTCATACGGGATGAGAGGTCTGGTAGAACCATCTTGGATGCTGCCCGCATTTTTACCCTCCCTCCGTGATCTTAGCTCGTTGACTATGGAGCTCCATCCTTCAGATGACTGCCTCAGGCAGTGTTTATGGCGAGTAATCCCCTTAGCTATCTGTAAGATCCAAGCAAAATAAATCACGCATGAAGAGTGATAAAAATTGAGTAACAGATCCGTAAAAAATCAACCTTGACTCTGCAATGACAAGATAATCTTTAATCAACTCTTACTAAGAAGCGCATTAAATTCAAAAAGTGCTTTTTCAATGTCTTTTTCAATATGAGAAATGGTAGAGATTCTTGCTCGTATACAGGTCACAAAGTTCCATAGACTTGTATTACTAGTTCCATCCATTTTCAATGCATTTTTTCCATTTGGGAGGTCTAACTAATCTCTTTTTCTTTTCATTTTTTTGAGGTACTAGGTTCCAGTATATTTATGTTTATATTCATGTAGATTGATAATTATGTTGAGTAATTCCAACTATAAAATGCACATTCTATTTGAAACTCTATTCATAAACAATTGAAATATAAAAAAGGAAAACAAAAAATCATTGTTCAATCAACTTAATTTACATATCGTATATGTTGTTTAAGTTCTAAAATGATATTTAATTGAGTATACAATTACCAATATAAGTAAAAAAATGATGAAACCCATAATCATTCAAGTGTCCACATGAGTAGACGTACAAATGTACCCATTTCCATTCTCGTATTTTAGACTACAAGTCAAAAAAAAGGACAATGTTACGGATTTGCCAAGAACATTATATTTATTGCTAAGAAAAGCATAAATTTATAGACTTGAGGGGGATGGTGGGCCCTCTCCCCAAGTTCCGTCAAGCTCCCTCATATCTAGTAGGTTAATTTACTCACTCACAAACAAGAACCCAAATCCAGATTTTCTATGGAAAATGGCCTAACAGAAGAGAGAGCAGAAACTGATGCCTTCCTAGGAACCTCATTATCCCATTTGAGTTGCTTTGCTTTCTGAACCAGAAGAAGTAACACATATCTTGAGTCCTATCCATAAAAAACGTGACCATCCTCTTATTCATCTTGTGCCTGATTACAAGTCGACCTCATGATTTGCAGCACATTAAGACAATTTCAGCTTCAAGCCAAACTACTGAAGCAGAATGAGCAAGCACTGATAGACTTGCAAAAACAAAAATATAAAACCAACCAAAAAGAATTGGAAAAGATTTCTTATCAAATTTTAATGAATTGATGATGCCACCAGGAAGGGGGCTTTTTTAACACAATGTGGATTCACTGACCTCCACCTATCTAGTAACTGATAAACAGAATCATTCGCTTCTTATCCTGCATGTAAGAGTCAAGAAGCTTCAAGCAAGCCATGATATTTTAAGATGTCTTCATTTACTAAATGGAAACAAGACGTCAAATTCCTGCTGGTGAGGCTTTTTTCGATTATACTTCCCACATGAGATGCAAGCACCTGAGGGTCAATTATATGAAACTGGCATCTTTAGGAAGAAGGGAGGAGGAAGGGCCAAAGGAAACGTTTGTTTGACTCTTTATGAAAGAAAAGATTCATCCTAAAACTGCTTTTATAATTGGAGAAACTTGCTTGGATGGTTGACAGTTGTCTCACCAAAATAAGGACTTTGCTTCTTCGTTTTCAATTCTGGGTATTTAACTTTTTAAATTCATTGGCTCATTTCTATTTAGTTAGTAAAATCAAGATATGGATAAAGAGGAAGCTTCACTGTTTGCTAAGAGATTGTATAACTGGTATGAATACATTACCTGTTGCCTCCACTACAAGTGCAGCCACAGACCAATCTTGACTTGAAGGATATCCATAGTATGTGATTCTGCCAGAAAACTAAACTCAGACGTGCTTCATATGTGACATAATTACGTTGAACTGCAACAAATTTGTTTTACATTTCCTTTATGAAATTGTAGACCTACCTGCATATTTCTTGTCCCCTGATGCAAATTTTTGTATTAACATTGTGCATACTGGCCTTTCTGACTGCAAGATGAAACATACAAAGTAGCAAGAATATGATGAAGGAACAAGACAAAAGAATAAGAAATGAAACAGGCATACCTTCTTGGCAGTTCCTTGCTTCAGGGATAAAAACAAAACCTGTGAAACACAAAAATCGCTGAGGAAGAATGCAAGAAAAACTTCTTTCAGCTTATCATGGTTTATAAATATCAAGGAACAAAAAGAAAAGTTAAAAAAAAAATATAAAAACACTATGATAAAAGTTACCTTTAATCATTTATGCTTTAAACAGTAGTGGTCTCAAAGAATGACAAACCGGGATCCACCCGGCAGTAGCAATGTGTAATTCAAAAGGATGAATGCATTGGCTTGTTATGCATTTAGTTCAGCTGTGCAGACAAATCGATCTAAATGACTTCAATCCGGGATCCACCCGGCAGCAGCAATGTGTAATTCAAAAGGATGAATGCATTGGCTTGTTATGCATTTAGTTCAGCTGTGCAGACAAATCGATCTAAATGACTTCAATCATCATGATTTGATGTTGGATCCGCTTTCATCAGGAAATCTTTTGCCAAGTATCCAACAAAATCCATGCCAAACCAAGATATTGATCTGAAAATTTCCTTCTAAGAGGAAGGAAAGGACGCATTCTTAAGCAATTTATTAGTCCAACCAATCATTGAGACGATTTACCCACTCCGGTGCAAGAGTTAAAAATTACCAGGTGTGCTACTTTCAGAAATTCAAGTTTTGGCAGGGACAGAATAATCAGCAGATGCTCAAAGACCCACACTAAGCTGGATGTGAGTATCTTTAGGACAATAATAAGGCACATTACCCAAGTATTCCATATTAATGTCCAAATCAATAGAGTTTTCTTCAAGTTTGATTTTGTTTGTTAATTCTCTCAATAACTGGCACATTTCTCTGCACTGGGGGTATGAATGATCTTCAGCATTCAAAGAATGCACTTCATTACTTTCCATCCAACTCCAACCTGGTACCTTTTCTACTCGTCTCTCCCTCGTGAGTTTCTTAACAGTAGCTATCTCGTCCCACTTCTCAAAATGTCCATACATATCAGAGAGAAGAATATAAGTACAATGCTCTTTGGGCTCTAATTCCAGTAGATGACTTGCCACTTCAATTGCTTGCCATCTCAATGTCACCACATTTCCTACAGGCACCTAGTAGAGTTTTCCACATCATTGCATCAGGCTGAAAAGGCATCTCTTTGACCAGCTCTTTTGCTTCCTCTATACGCCCAGCCCTCCCAAGCAGGTCAATGGCACACAAGCATAGTGTTCCATTAGTGGTGGAATACCATATGTCGATTCCATTGATTTTAGAAATTTTTTACCTTCCTCTACTAAGCCACTATGGCTGCATGCAGTTAGAACTGCATCCAAGCTTATATGATCCAGTTTTACATTTTTCTTTATCATTTGAAAGAAGAGGTCAAGTGCAACTTTACCTGGCCCATGTTGAGCATATGCAAACATAATTGAGTTCCATGTGATTAAACTGTCTCCAGGTGACTCAGTAAAGGACTTCCAGGCATCCTCAAGACTCCCACTTTTAGAGTACATAAATATCAAAGCAATAGTTACATAGTCATCTTTCTCAAAGCCTGATTTTATTGTGAACACATGAATTTGCTTAACCAATTGCAAAGTTGTCAAATCTGAGCAAAATCTAAGAGTGGCAGAAAAAGTGTAGTGATCAATCTCCAGGTTGTGGTAGGGCATATTCTGAAAAGTTTTCAATGAATTTTTGCTGAACCTTTCTCTGATAGGCCTGTCAAAATTGAATTCCATGAAACAGTCTTTTAACTCAGTACAGTCAAATACTTTTATTGCATCTTCCATTCCTCTGTTATTTGATTTCAAATACATGGCAATTAATGAACTAGATACAGCTGTTACTCTCTTTCTAGCCCTCTTTTTATTACCAACGCATGCAATGATTTCCCTTTAGCCTGTTCTGCATCTCCAGAACAAGCACTTATCATACAAGTATAAGTATATAGATCTGAATCCAACCCCAGCAGTTCCATTTCCAAGAAGAGCTTAAATGCAAGCTCTATGCGATCATGTTGTAAATAAGCTGCTAGCGTGGAATTCCACGTGACTAGATCCCGGTAGCCACTAGCACTACTGAAAACTCTTTTTGCATCTTTGTCAGACCCACATCATGAATAAGAAGTAATCCTAGCATTTAGCACGGTATTTTGAATCCACAACCCCAGTTTTAAAACTTTGGCATGGATCTGCATTGTTAGTTCGTAATATTCACTGTCATCAAGCAATGTCAGAACTAGAGCGAATGTCCCATCCTCAAGCCCCACACCTTCATTATCCATCCATTTCAGCAACTAAAAACAGTTTTCATGGTCACCTATTTCTGCATAACCAGCAATCAAAGCCTTCCAGGACCACGAATTGCGTTCTGGCATGTATTGAAACACCCTATCTGCATCTTCAACTCTACCACACTTTGCACACACGTCTTTTTTATTTTTTTTTGGTAATAAAAGGGACCTTTGCACACATGTCTGCAAGAGCACTCCCACAATAAACATTCCCTCCGTATCCCCACTTAACAACATCTGAATGCAGTTGCTGTCCAAAGAATATCCCACCATTTGTCGCCACACCCTTGAGTATGTTCCCAAATGCATACACATCAACCCCAACCCCATTAAGCTTCATATGCTTAAAAAAGTCCCAAGCATTAAAGAATTCTCTGGAATTCACATAGCCAGCGATCATTGTGTTCCAAGAAACAGTGTCTCTCTCAGGCATTTCATCAAACAGCTTGACAGCAATGTCCAGACGTCCGCAATTTATGTAACCATTCATGATGTTATTGGCTGTGGACACATTACCAACAACTCCAGCTTTGATAGCATGACAATGGGTTGCTACAACTTTAGATAAATTGGCCACTGAGCTTTCAACCAGTGGCTGCAGTGCCACTGAAAAAGAAATTTTCAAGGATAACCAGACATGAAACTACATCCAAGATGCCCGTTATGCTTGAAAAGAATAAAGTTCACTTTTTTGGATCAATCACAAGAAGTCCCTAAGGTTTGATTTATTTTGTACTTTACCCGCTAATTTTTTATTTTCTAACTTTATCTGCTCTGTCGATCCACCTTAACAAATGAATAGTTAAAATATTGTAGTTGACAAAAATACCCCTTTTTTAATTGTTAAATTTAGGGTTAAATGCAAAAAACCGCCCACAAACTATATACCCAGTTGCAGTTTATCCTCTAAATTATAATAATAGGCATTTTGCCCCATTGAATGATATGTTTGGACAATGCTACCCCTACTATCTTAAACCCTTTTTTTTTTTTTCTCTATTAGCTTTTTTCATTTTTTTCCTTTTATTTTCTTTTTGTTCTCCTTCTCTCTTGGAACTAACCAACATCTCTCTCCGATGTGAAAAGACTTACATCAAAAATTTTAATATTTTTTAAACTGCTTTTTTAATTTATTTATTTGTTAAATTCATTCTTAATAATTTGTCATAAACTCTTTGTTATTACAAAATATATGTAGCTTATATTGTAAAATGTATTAATCTAGTAATTCAACAATTTAAGTACCTATAAACTAATTAAGAGTTCACAGTTACTCAACTACTTATAACAAAAGTAACATAGTATATATCACATAAAAAAGAAAAGTTAACAATTGTTATTTGTAGTGAAATAAAAAATAAGAATAAACAACAATAGTAGTTCATCTTTTTTGTTATTGATACTACTAATAATTGATTAATCAATTTCTCTATTTTGTTATTATATATTTGAAAAGTTCAATTTCTTAAATGACATTGACTTCACCATTTGGAAAAAAAAATCTTGTATTCCATAGATTTTTTTTTATAAAATATTGACATACGAAATTAAGAAATAAACAAATTTTGACTAATCTAGTCTAATTATTCAAACAACGTTTAAAGAAAAATAAGAAAGAATTTAAAAAGAAAATGGTAGGGAAAAAAGAAAAATAATAATGCTTAAAATAAAAGGGGTAGATTTGTCCAAACACATCATTCAAGGGGGAAAAATGCCTATTATTATAGTTTAGAGGGTAAACTGCAACTCAGTATATAGTTTGTAGTGATTTTTTGCATTTAACCCTTAAATTTATTATGAATGTTGCACTTTTCATATCCTATAAAGAAACAACTTTAGAAATTCTCTAATATGTTTTAAGCATTCATCACATTAAAAAAAATCTCTCCTACATCCGCAACATTGGCAACTAAAATAGGAAAAAAATGTCCCCAAGTTTTTCCAAATTTATTTCCTTGCTCTTCTTCTAGATGTTATTCATCACGCCATATGGAAGAACCAATCCAAGAAACTTGTGGATGTCATGAAATAGCACCTTTAAAAAGATCTTGGACACGAAAAAATTCTAAAAGTATATATCTTGGATATTCAAATTACAAGGTTTGATTTTTACGATAGACTAATTATTTTTTTTGTACTTTTTGGAAGAATAATTTGAAATACGAACATTTCTTTTATCTAGAATCGTTATCCATGTGATTACTTCAAATGGACAAGTCTGGAACTTTGTGCAAAGGAAAAGAAATATGTGCTATGTTTGACTCAAACATGTCAGCATTTATGTTTGTTCATTAATTTTTTAGAGATAGCATTGTCCTTTTATTGTCAACTATCAGCATCATTACTAAATACCTGCTTTGACTACCAGTTAAGGGGATCAAGTGAGAAAAATTAAACCTTAGCAAGTAAACTGCAAAAATACACAAAATCTTAGGGGGTGGTTTCTTGTGATTAACCCCAATTTTATAATCTTTTCTTCTTGGTCTGATAACATCTAGAAAGATGAAAATAGCTCTAGATTCTCCCCTGATTTTAGCATAATTAGCACACATAACAATAACAGGGTAGTTTTTTGAATCTTATTTTAGCATTGTTGTTAAACTCAGATTGGATAGTGACTTGGAAGTTTCAGAAATATTGAAATTAAGTTCTTGGTTATATTCGGCCAATCATACAAAATGTTCCAAAAATATTACATTTGTAATCAAATATACACCTAATAATTATTTATAAAAATGTAAATTTATGATTAAAATATGTCCATTTTCCAAAACTACTTGAAAAACTAAATTAAACAAATTAATGCAAGTTGGAATTAATGATGCTAAATTGATGAGATGATAAGGATCAAACATCTTGATTTAGAGATCATTCAATAAAGTTAGTGATTTTAGTATTTACACTAATTGTGTGGCGTTTTCATACTCCTATTAATAAATGAGAGTGTTATAATTTATGTAACTCAAATTATTCTTGGGAAAAACAAGAGGAAAAAAGTTTGAAAATCGGGCTAACTAGCAAATCAGGTCACTAGTTTAGCCGGTTTTGATCGATTTTTTACCAAAGTGATTTTGTACTACAAACCAGTTTGAAAAAAAAAATGATTCACGATCAGACCGATCAAATCGATCAGTCCGGTTTGGATCTAACAACACTGTAATTTAGAGGAAACCTGCTCCAAAAATTGGATGATATCATAACTCGAGACCCCTAACAAAATATCTATTCTCTAACGTTAATGTTTCTACTGTTCCACACATTTTAGACACTGTTTTTAAAATAGTTTTTTGGATGGAGAACTAGTGAAGATAATGGAACACTTTCTTGTAATTAAGTAGGTACAATGGAACAATTACTAAACCCGACTGGATTGGAAACTAGTGAAAGAAAGCTGACTAACGCTTTCAAGGTGATTAGATAAAGCTTTTTTAAAAGATACAATGGGACATTGTTATTAAACCCAGTTGGATGAGGAACCGGTGAAGATAGTGTGGGTCGACTAGGGTCACCGAATTTACTTGTTGAGTTATAAGATGTTTTGGGCTAATTACTCGAAATATTGATCAAAAAAGAAAAATCGGACATGTATTGATCTGACAATGAGCTTGTCTAAAACTATTGCTACCAGGCTGACACAACCCGCAGCAAAAGCGGAATATATATTTTTTTAAAAGGCAGCACTTAAAAATTTTTTAAAAAAAATTGACTACAGCCCAGCCGCCAGTGGTGTCAGTGTTGCCGGCCTTTAGACAGCCCGGCAGCATCTGGAAAAAGTTAAAAAAGCAGCCAGTCAATTTTAAGTGCAACCAGTAAGTTAACTACCGGAGTTCTACAATGCAAGAAACTAATTTTTCAGGGGAAAAAAAATACAAGTAAGCTGAAGAGTTACCTGCTTTCCCCATTCCAATGCATGGTCAACCAAGTATGAGTACTCCAAATCTTCAAAGCATTTCTGCAATGAAGATAGTGGCTCATTGAAGTAAACTGGAAGGCAGACTCCAGACAGATCCTTTCCAATATTATCTTTGATTATTGACCATAACCCAACTGGCTTTTCTTTCTCCTTAGGTTCTAGCAAATTATTCCGTCTTCTGACATATGGATATTCAATTGCCTTAATTTCTATGTCAACTTCCCTCGGACGATCAGAAAAGAATGAGCCGTTTTCATTTGTAAAAGAGCTACACACATTTTCTGTATTCTCTCTGCTTCGATAAGAAGCACTTCTCAAAGAATCAGCAGGCATAAAACCATTCGTGTCAAAATACATGCCTGCTTCATCGGTTTTAATATCTCCTCCATCTCAGCTTTCATTATCGGCATCAGAGTCACTTGCACTCCCCTCCGACAAGATGGAATAAAAATCTGCAAAGTCTCCAAAGATGATGATATGTTTTTCAACACAGATAATTCTACTTTTGAGACTTAAAAGAAGGAGCTGCAAAGTGGTACAAATTTATCATTCAATGGAGACTTCCTACAAAAATTTCAATGATACAATTGTGAGTTGAAAAAAAAAAGCCATGGGTTGTACAAGTGTTAACTTTTTTCCATATAATGCCCTGGCAGCACTGGCACTACTGGCACTACTGTCAGTCGGCAGCCAATCAATTTTTTTTTTAATTTTTAAGTGTTGTCGAGCCCACCTTTAAAAAAAATATTTCGCTTTTGCTGCCGGGTTGATAGTTTTAGACAAGCTCCTTGTCAAACCAATACATGTTCAATTTTTCTTTTTTTTTTATCAATATTCCGAGTAATTAGCCGAAGTTTTGCTGCTCTTTCTAATATTCAATTGTAAAGTCAATGTAACTCCTTACTTAAGAAGTAATGCTCGTCATTCTAATATTCAAGCGTCATCATTCCCACTACGTTCACCTTTAACCATAGGATTTGGGGCAAGGACGGTCATCAGACGGACCGTCCCTGAGCAGTCATCTCACAAAAGGAAATGAAAGAACTGCAATGGACCACGTCATGAAGGCTTCAGCAGGGGCTAGAACGACGCCGTGTTGAGGAGAAACGGGAAAAATAAAAAGAAAAAGAGTTGACGGACCGTTTCATGAAGTGTTAGTCTGTTACCGCCCAAATGAATCCTCAAAACGAAAAGCTAAGTCGCACTCCCTCCAAAATAATTGTCCATATTCATTGATACAAAATTCTACAAAACAGAGCAAGAAAGAAAAGCAAAGGGAAAATAACATTGCAGAATTGGAAATTGCTAGGTAATATACAAGGGATAGCAAGAAGTAGTAGAAATAGAGTGGCTACGAAGGAAAATCACGGCGAGGAGAAGCAATAAGTAGTGGCAGAAGGAGAGAGCTTAGGATTGGTACTCAAATATCAAAGGGATTAAGAAAGGTGAACGGGAATTGTGGAGTACAAGGTTGGGAGATCCGGAGAAGAGATAAAGCAGAAGAAACACAGGTAAGAAAATATCAATGGTATCAGATAAATTGTGGATCGATTTGACTTGTAGTTATCTTTTGTTGTATACATCGTTGTGAACAAATGGGCTGATTATACTTGTTGCAGTTTTGGTTGAAGTAATTGTTTAATACTGTGAAAATGGATAATACATTGAAACCTTCGGTTGCACATAATAGGTATTATAATTACCAACATGGGGAAAGAAAGGTATTGAAAATTTTGTACACCAAGTGCTTGCAAAATTGCGTGCATGAGATGGGGATTGTTATGGTTATTGTGCATGAAGTTGGTGTAGGTTTTGTTACATAACAGTGGCTGAGTGGAGATTAAACATGATATGGGCTTCTAAGATGGTACATACTGTTGAGGGAGACATACAAAGTGAAGTGAAATGGTTACAAGATATTTCATTTAAGGGTGCCGTAGGAGAGAAGATTATAATGCGCTAAGTAGGAGAGAAGGTTATAATTTGACAATGGCAGGTAGAAAGTATGCCAAACTGCTCAATGTGGAAACAAGTTTATAAGTCTTGATAGGTATTATGTTTGCACATCAAGTTGGACAAATCGTTTATGCAATGAGTCACTAGTGACACCTTCAGAATGGTGTGTAAAATTGCTCCAACAAATGATGAAATTGCAAGAATGTGATTGTCACTCCACTGGAATTGTATACTAGCACAGTGCTTAGATAGACAAATTTATTGCATGAAACTGAATAAGTGGAAGAGTAGGTTATAATTTGACAATGTGTGACAGAATAAATAACAAATTATGAAGTTTGGCATACTCAGTGTGGGAAAATGATTACGAATCTTATTAGTTATTGTGAGTGCACATCATGTTGGATAATTGTTACACGCAATGATTCAGTAGTGACAGTATTAGAAGTGTTGTGTAAAATTGGCTGAACATACATTGAAATTGTTCCACGAGTTTGTTACTTCATTCGCATTGTTGAATACCGTGATAAATGAAGGAGAAGTTGATTGCATCGAACTTGATAGGTAGAAGAATAGATTATGATATGACTAAATTTGGCATAATTAACAAGAAACTTTGCACGGTGACAAACAAATTGTGAAAAGAAGATTACTAGTACAGTAATTATTGTGGTTGGAAACCATGTTTGATAGTTGTTACACATAGTAGACCAGAAGTGACAGTAATAAAACTGCTCTGTAAAATTACATCAACATACTGTAAAATTGCTTGCCCCCATGTGCTACTTCATTGGTATTGTACAATAGCATGATAAACAAAAGAAAAGGTCGATCCCAAGCAAAACCTGATAGGTAGGACAACAGATTATGTTGATTAGTGCTAGTTGGAATAAATAAAAAATTGTGAAGAATAACTTACTCAATGTGAAAAAAAAGTTACAAGTTGTACTATAACTAGTGTGACTAATAGTTGAAACCCATATATTATGCTTAACAATACTTCATCATATATTATGCGTGTGGTTGGAAATAAAATTTCGGAACTGAAGTGCAATTTATTTGTAAAAAATATTAGTTTACATGGCAATAACGTGATCAAGAAGCTTACATCAGAAAGCAGAGATAGAAGAACTAGCTGAAACAATTGGTGAAACAAAACACGAGATACCACACAAATCATTGAATAGGTAAGTGGTCAGTACTTGTGTATGTTCATGACAGGTTGGATTTGTCATCATTATAATACATTAGAATGTTAATAATGCAGGGGCTGGATGGGAAGGAAAAGAGCCAATAAAAGGAATGATTGTTTAGGTGGAGAGGAAGAAATACTGACAGCAGGAACAAGCGAGATCGCAGAACCAGTCCCACCATTGAATTCATGGATGAAGTTCAGGTAAGATCATTGAATTTGAGGAAAAAATAATGTTACTAAATAACACAAATAACTTTGGAGTTTTGAATGTGGACAGGAAAGAGTATCAACGCATGGTTTTCGGCGAAGGGTGTTAAGATGACAGAGGTATGCTAGCCTATCAAAATAAAAACTACAATCATTCAACTGATGGCCAGGCTAAAAAAAAAAAGTGAAACGAGCAATTGTTTTGGGTTTAGTTTAATGTGCATTTTGACTTTGTTTATTCAATACAGTACAATGACATTGCCCGTGTAGCATACAATAAATTGAGTGAGGAAGATGTGAGGGACCGAAAGGAGGAGTATTTGAAAGAGAAAGAAGAGTACGAGAAAGAAATGAAACGTCTTGGACAGCCGATAGTGTGAAAAGCACGGATTCAGATTAAAATAAATACACGTCATGATTCGTCAAACACTTCATGAAACTCTATTCGTGTCTAATGCATATATCTAAAAAATGGTGTAGAATCAAGACTCATGCATCTCCTTGCAAGCTGCAGTGGCTGTGTAATTTTATCTATATGACTAATACTAATTTGCCTATAAGCACCTTACACGAAGTGATTTATGAGGTATAATCAGTTTACAAGAATGTATATTATGTTAGATGTTAGTTGCTTAACCGTGTATATCTATAAAAGGTAGTGCAATGGTACGCATAAATTTAGAATGGTTATTTAGCCATTTGATCAATTTGTACATCTTTCTATAGTAGATGTGTAATTTTACTTGTATGAGTAGTCATTATTTGTTTGTGAATACTTTATACGGGATGATCTATGAGATACAATCCGTTTACAAAAATGTACATCATGTTAGGTGTTAGTTACTTGATTATATATGTATGTAAAAGGGAGATTAGATATAGTGCAGAAGAAGTAGTTACGTGAGTTGAAATAGTTCCATCATATCTCATGATCGCAAACTCCACAAATATCCCTGCATCTTGTTATCTCAATATAACCATAGCTGTTGACTCGCCATATTCATTTTGGAATGAATGAATACGGTTGGTGAATACGTCTCTACTGCATGCACAAGCATAACTGTTTACCTCAAACCTACTGTAACAGCCCCACCTCACCCTCAGGCGAACCAAAGGGTTCAGCGGACCGGCTGCCCCCAACTCTCGCCAGGACTACGGAGTCGAATCATACAAATCCGATATTACGCGAGATAGGACCCAAAAGAAATGAACGATTGAAGACCGCCAAGCTTAAACATGGGGAAAACGCTTTCATATATACATGTCGCTAGGTTTACAATTCAAATGGAACCAGTGAAACGAAATACATTTAGAGTTTGCTCATTCTCGAGGAGTTATACAAAAGAACAAAAGATTTTTTTAACTAGCTCAACTCGCTTCTCAAAATCATGATTTCCAAAAGAGGTTCCTGTAATGAAAACAAAGATAACGAGGAGGGGGTGAGCTTACGCCCAATGAGATACCAAACATGTAGCAGAAAAATCAGGTATTTCACGTTATACAAACCAGATACACATGCTCGCTATAAAGTAAGACAGGTAAACACAAGAACTCAAATAGGAAGGATACAGGTGGCTCTCAGGAGCCAGCTTTCCAGCGCAGTACTTGATCCAAGTCGGTTGACTCTCCGTCAACGTATATAGAACCAACACGTCCGTAGACCCCACTTTACACCAAATTCCGTCCACCAAACACCCCTTTACCGGGCCCGCTCACCTCAACAGAAACAGAAATGGTAATATTCGAGTATACCGGAATCAAGGGTCTCAATACCCAAAGATCCCAAAACAGACTACCGTGGTTCGTTATCTAATCGTCCAGACCCTTACCGGCCCGACTCGAATAACTTAGCCACAGGATTTGAGCTCATAGGTCACAGAAAGGTCATTGGTTTACGTCCGAACAGATACAGATACAGATACAGATACAGATTCAGATTGACACCAAAATTGGCATATGAACAGACAAGAGAACGAGTGTGATAAAGTACACCCTCGTCTCAAACAAATTAAACAGATTGCAGAGCAGAAATCAAATTAAACAGCAATGGAGGGGAGTGGTACACTCACCGGCTCAACTTCAAAAGTTTTCACTTCAGATTGGCCTTAATCGCCAAGAAACCCTAAAAGAATCAAAATAAACCAATTGAAGGTTTCCTATCCAAAATCGAGTAAACGGAGTGCAAAAGTGAGGCTCGACTACACGTCGTACGCCTTGCCAAATAAATACTAATGCAAGGGTGGAAAACATGATTTTCTTGGAAACGAAAAGGTAACATGAAGACCTAGGCGCAAACAACCCAAAAGCCCTTAGCTCAAATCGCAAGTAAATCCAACTAGCCTTCAAGTAAAAATTTCGGCAGCATATCCCTTGTGTTTACCTATTTTCCAGCCATCATGGCTTCATTATTTCCTCAAATCAGTCCCAACATCTTGTACAAAAATTATCTCATTCCCAAAAGCCGTTCACTAGGTTTAATGGCATTCAAGTACAAAATTTAGCTAGGAAATAACCGGATATGAAAATCAAGCCCTAAACTATTCAAATGAACACAATAAGATTCGATTACAAGTCATAAACCAATTCTATATACTACCAAAACAGGGTTCTCTAAGCATACACAAACATTAAAGGAAACCAGAAATTTCGGAAATGTAACTAGCTTTGGCCCTGAAAAAAAAAACAGTTTTTGTCCTCATTTTGCGGTAATGGCACCAATTTCACTACGATTATCGGATAAGGGTACAAGACCCACCATCTCGAAGCTAAAAAACAGGGCTACAACATCACAGAAGGTCACTCATCCCAGTTTTGAGTGCAAACAGGTCAAAAATGCAAGATACTATATCAAAAACGTAAAACAGATTCACCAAAATGCATTCTAGCGGAAACATCATAACTCAGGCTCTACAAGTCCAAATCCAGAAATTCCAAAACTATCTGAAAGCTAAGAAACAGGGATAAATTTCATCAGAAGGCCTCAACAACCAATTCGGCAGCAATTCCAGCCAAAACAACCAATTACAGGCGCAGTTCTCAATTTCGGGTAAAACCAGAACAGCAATAGTAATTTCGACTTATCTCATTCTACACTACTCCGATTGACCTGAAATTTTGCAGGCACCTCTAAAATGTCATTCCCTACAACTTTTATGTTTTGAGCTAAGGCCAATTCGGCCTCTATCTAGGACCTAAAAATTCGGACAGAATGCTCCCTTAAGAACCCTAGGTTTTTCAATTTTCTTCCAAAACAGAAATTGGTTGCAATTAATCACTTTTTCCACCTCCTAGAGTCATTATATACCATTTCCAATCATCATAGATAGCCACACAATCATGCTTATATTAAAACAGAAAAATCCCCAAAAATAATAAAATTTCATCATTTCAACCACAAATCAAGAACTAACCCATAACTTTGCATCTCATACAACCACTAAGCATGATTTAAGCATCAATTAAAGGAGGAGGGTGGTTCTTCACAACTTACCTTTAAAACAAGAGAGAGAGAGCTATTGGTCACCTTAACTTTCCAAACAACTTCACCAATCTCTTCAAAATCACCAAGTGGAGGAGTTTTGTGGAGCAAAACCAAAATTAAACGGTAGGAGTGGAAGATTGAGCAAGTTTGGATCAAATTTTTGGAGAGCTTTTCTTTTCTTTTCTCTCTAATGAGGGCCGGCTATGAGCTTGATATTTGTGGGGATTTTTGGGTCAAATTTTTGAGTTATTTTGGTAAAATAGTAAAAGCATGAATAGTAAGTCAAAAGTAGGATTTAATCTCTAAGTGACACATGTCACTTGCATTAATTGTTTGCCTAACTTTTTTCTCTCTTATACCAATCCACTTAACACCCTCTACTTATCTCTTAACACCCGGTAAATTAATTCCAGTATTCAAAACTTAATCTAGTTGGCCAAATTTTTCTGAACTTTTCGCACTAGTGGGTCCCACGTCCGGTATACGCTCTTAATTTCTCAAAACCTATTCGATACTAGAAAAATCATCTAAAAACTATATTTACTCATAAAAATTATCTAGAAAATTTTTCAGATACAAAAAGTGCAAAAAACAAGCCATTGAAGATAAGAAAACCTAGAAAGATAATAAAACCTAGAAAATGAAAAAGTTACGGGTTCTCACACCTACCATGGGGAGCTTTTGCCTCATTTCATATTTTGCGATGAGTTCATTATGTCTATTTTCATCAACCACCCGATTGAAATGTCTAAAGAACTGCACAAGGTTGTGATCCAGTTACAAATGATTTTTATTTGCTGCATTTAGGATTTCGCTAAATTGGGTGTTTTGCATTCCCGCGGTCCATCTTTCTTTTATCATGCATCTTGCCCATTTATCACGAATTCGATACAGCCCTAAAAGCCATTCATTATTTTCAAAATTGTGTTTCTTCACTATCGCCTCCCACACCTGTTGAATTGTTCCACTTCTTCAATCTCATACATGCAGGCACCAAACATGTATGGAAGGTCACTATTTTCTTTGTAATGATTGTCAAGATGTTTCGTAAATTACGCCTTCTGTAAAACGTACATAGACCGTGACACGTTTGGGGCATGACAAGTGAAAAAGCGGCTGCCATGGAAAACAACATTTCTTTTGGGGCATGTACAACTTTGTACGTTCTTAGTTACAACGTTCAAAGTTTGAGATCTAAGAAAATCCACTTTCAAATTACTATCCCGTGGAGAACAGCATGAAATGACATAGGAAGCAATTGTTAAAATTGATACTACAAACCATTTACTATGCATGGTCATAAACAGGTGCTACGTTAAAAATTTCTTCTCATTATCTGCCAATAAATCTATACTTCTTTGGTATCTCATCCCTATCTACTTTGGCAGTAGATCTTTCCTTTCATCCAATCTAAAAGCAGTAGGTGTTAGCATAGTCATGTAACCCACAAACAAAGGATCTCATACAAGCTTACAATCAAAGGTTTGGCAAAAAAGACGAAAAGTATCGTTTACTCCAACAAATGCCCTAAGGAGGTACGAAACACCAGACGGGAGGATTTTATATGGTACCAAACGTGATTTCAGGATTGCTTCACTTAACGTCAACAATTCTCTGGGATTAACTGACCACATTTTTAAAGATAGTGTCCACGATCATCTACCCTCTGGTTATTACGTTATGGACTATGAACCCATGTAGGAGTCTGTTCGCGAGCGAAGAATGGAATTAGAGGTATTTTATCGCAATTTTCTGCCGACTTTATAATTTTCTACAATTTTATACAACCCAATACACACTATTGATGACTACTAACACAGGACGTGATTACAATTGTAACCCACTTGTCTAATTTTGAAAAGAGTGAAACATCAATAGTGCCTGTACAACCTCCTGAATAAGTTGTAACAGATTATTAATAGTTAGTAACTGAATATATGCAGCATTCCCAAGTTGGGTCAACCAACTTAATGTGTCGTTAAAAAATTATAGGTACACATCATTCATCAACCTGCTCCTCGGGGGAGGCGACGTCAACAGTTAGTTGTAATCCATGGGTGTTATTTCTTTCCTGAAAGAAACAATGATGCAAAATCATCTAATATAGTTAATGGAACATACGGTTAATGATATATGATATCCAACTTTTCAATTAACAATACTACATAAACATGTGTTGTAATGATAGAAGTTTGTCACCTAGGGTGATGATGAAAATACATGATATGCATCAATATCACAGTGCGTTGAAATTGCCGCACGCTCCTGTTTCATTATATAATATAAATATTAACTGTAAATAAATTATTAAAAATGCCTATATTGCTCAATTACAAAGCTAAATTGGACTACACATTATAACAAAAATGATATATCAGATCATTAATATATCTCTGACAGAGTTATGCTTGAAAAAATATAAAATTTGGAATGCATCCATTCTGTAGGGATAGTAGCAGGAGGCTCCTGATTAGCCAAATGATGGACATTCGGATAATACAAAATAATATGTCATTAAATCGAGCATACGTTAATTATATATATGTATACATTGGAAGCGCTCGGATCCCCACTATTACAATAAGCAAAAAAGTAGATGTGATTGGGAACAACAAAGTCTTTATTTTTTCTACTAAATGTATGCATACCATTTCACTTTACTCGATTTCGGAAGCAACAGTGTTTGGAGGGCTATTCACTGATTGACTCATTGAATGCGTCTAAGAGTTTTGAAAAGTCAAACAATTATATAAGAAGACAAAATAGGTATATGAGAATGGAAAATCAAGCGTAACAAATTTATCACATAATGTAACATCAATGTAACTAATTATTCTATTAGAAACATTCAAATATGAGCTAAATCCATGACCATTTTATACTAACCAAACTCGAGTCAGTAGATGAACGGCATCCCATAAACATGTGTTCATCAAATGAAATCGATGTTGGTTCTGATTCTAAGACCTGTATTATTAACACAACAATAACGTTATTTCATAGTGAATAGTACCTAAACTTTAGTTAACAGTACAATTATAACATTATTTTAGCATAAATGTTTACTATCATAAAATTGGATCCATACCATAGTCTGTGTAGTCCTTGACAATCGAGATTTTCTTTTTAATCTATCAAATTTATCGACCCAGTTTTGAAAATAATTCAGCATGCTACCTGCTTCTCCATATTTCAAACTCCTTTCCCGTCTCGTACAAAGATATTGTTTAAGGTCATTCCGAGTATATCCCACATTACCCATCCCATCTGCCTCCTTTCCCATAAGCTCATAGCTCTGTTTCAATGAAAATCCAGTATTCTCGCTTATTTCAGTTTGAAATCCTTGAGCCCTACTCACTTTTCTTTGTGATAGCATTATGTGCGAATATTGAGTAATGTGTAACTCATAGTTATGCTCTAAGACAAGGTCATGCACACGGTACTTCATTGCCCCTCTAAGCAACACGATAATCATTTTAGCTCCGCACTCTGTTTTCATCGACGCTCATGTTCTCTTCGGCATCACATCACCTTCGTACTCGCATTTCACATCTTCCTTGCACAACTATATCTTCTAGACATGGTCACACCGTCTTTGTCATTATTTAGCTAGTCTTTCCGTACGCTAAAACCTATTTTAAAGGCATATGTATTGTAAAACTTGTAAGTATCCTCTTCACTGATTAACTCCATTCCTAATTCAGGAGTCCCATCTTTTACTAATTTGCTGCAATTCAGTACTTCTGCTCCTACCAATTTTGCATCAAACACCTTAATTTGCAACAGTTCATGAATAGTATGTGCATAAACGACAACATAAATGTATATTATCATTCACAATGTTTTATGTCACACACATTACTCGTATACCAAATCCTATTATTACGCTTATCAATATAATTAATGATTCATATCATTTTATTTTTACTCTAAGACAATAATATTATCTATGTACAAATACAACTCCATGTACACTAAGTTGTACGGACTGTAATGTGTTAGTCACACGATGTAAGTATATTTTAACTGTATGTACATCCACTCTGACGATTATATTTAGGTTCAAGGTACTTTGTTTCATTGGACCTTATGTCATTCGTTACTGATACCCGCCTAAACCAACTCCGTATTTTATACTATTTTTTACATTTTGAGGCCAAACAAGCATTTTCTACTCATTGTAATATATTTTTTACATCATGTAATTTACTTACAACACCAAGTACACCCATTTATTATTCACATATATGTCTTTTCCTTTGTTTCACCTTATTTAACTCTACACCTTTATTTTATACATACTGCATGATCAACAGAAGGACAAACTAAGATTGCGTTATGAGTATGGACCAATTAATGGATGTACAATGATTCATATCAATTGTAATACGGTGGCTATAACATGTAACTTATTTACAATAGGATGTACATTCATTCACTTGTTAAATGTGACTTTGTTTCTCTCCTCTTTTTCTCATTCCGCTCGACGCATTACTCGATGTAATACCCCTACGTCTTTGGATAACTACTCTAGCATTATAATCCATCACTGAAAAGCTGCACGCTCACACATACACATACAGTACAATTTCACTATTCTTCCATCATTTTCATTTTATGTCTTTACTAAATCTAACATTCAGAAAGTTGCTGGTATAAGATTCACAAAGTTGCTGACATAGTTCAATCATATTACCTTGGCCCATTGAGCGCTTTATGTTTCATTGAACTCAGACAGCGCAGTTGCTTCTGCTATTAAGTTGCACGAAAAATGGTGGGCAACGTGAGATAATGAATTCCCTTTTTAATTCATTTCTACCTTGCCGCCTACTTTGCACGCATTGCTCATAAAATTTCCTACCAACTTTGGTCTTCTTTTATTGCACTCTTATTGCACTGTTTGCCTTCTTCCTTCTTCTTCTGATGGCATACCCCAACTCTTCTTCTGATATCAGCAGAGTACATTCGCATACCAAGCCCGCTTTCTTCTCTCTATTTTGTTTTGTGCGGCCAATTCAAATTTTTAACTCGTTTTCAAAATTTCAATTCTTCTGTTTCTTCTAAACGGAGTCCGTTAAGGATATATTTTTGCTTTGGTGGAACGGTGACATTTTTTGCCATTAACACAAGCATTTGATGTGGCTTATTATGCTCCATTTGGTGGGTCTTGTGAGGGGACCGTTCAATAGCGGTCCATCTGATGACCGTTCCTGCCCCGTATCCTTAACCATATAGGAGACTGAATTTCCTTTTACCTTAAAAAATGCTCCGAATCGTATTGAACTTTAAAGGCATGCACATTAGTGCCATTGTTTGGTGACTAAACTCCATATCACCAATGAATATTCAGTGTCACTTCAAATGACTCGTTCATTTCTTGTCTCTTGCAGTTTTCTTCCAAAGAAGATTTTACAGTATATGAAAGAACATCTAATGGAGATGGGAAGATTCAAGTAAATTTCTATTCATTTATCTTGACCTCACAAGCTGTAGAAGGAAGTCAATATATGTACAAGATAGCTTAAATATAGAAACTTTTAACCTTATATAGAGTATCAACATACCTCGCTCTTGACCCCTAAAGAGGAAGAAGTGAACTAAGGGTCTATTTATTTCGATTGAAAATATTTTCCAAAAAATTTTTCCCTGATTTTATTTGTTTGGTTCACTTAACATGTAGGAAGAAGTTTTTTCAAAGAAAATGTTTTACAGTAGCGGATTGAAAATAACTTATCTTGAGAAGTTATGGAAATTAATTTCCTATAAACATGCATCTACCTCTCTTTTTTTAGCACATCTCAAAACTTCATGGCTACTTGCCTAATTCTTTACTTTCCACATAGCAAAGGAGGAGAATCTAACCTACTGGCTATCGTTGATTATTGGCTAAGAAAACACCATAGAAAAAAACTATTGTAACATGATGTTGACTATCTTGTTGATTGCCTATCCACTATTTGGTCACCGACAATCTTTTTCTGATAATACATATTCAGATTATCTTCACTTTCAATTGCAAGGTTATGAGTTGGAAGTCTGTTTCTTTTTAAAAAAATTTTTTGTATCAATTGAATTATACACCAGATGAGAGTCAGCCTTCAAGTAACAAAATTGCTTTCTACCGAGATGTCTTGAAGGAGCAGTGATGGGTTTTAGTTTCTATCAAGAATTCTTCTTCGATCGCTTACAAAACACCAGAAAATTAGGGCTGGAATAAATAATCTTTTATACAACGACAATGTATACATTTTCATTATTAGATGCATGACACATAATTCGAATTTGAATTTGAAACCCAAATTTTACATGTGTGTAATGCATTTTGTCGCGCCCCACTTTTTGAGATGTGAAAGTAGTGTGTATGTGAACGTGTGTGAAGATGAAAATAAAAGGCCGTGGGATTGTGAAATGCGACGGTTTGGCCAAACAAAATTCAAAAAGGGTTTTTGAATGGAAAATGGAGTCGCCACTTGGTATAGAGTTAGGGTGTACCAAGTCACCCAAAAAAAGTGATTTTTTGGAAAGAAAAGCAAACAAACCCTTTTTAAAGAATTTTTTAGGTCTACGTAACCAAAAAAAGGGATCGGGGGTCATATTTGATAAGGGAGAAGGCAAAGGCAAAACCTAAGGCACTTCCTTACCCTAGCCAAAGCTAGTTGCGTGACTTAGCCCTTCTTTTCCTAATTCTTCTACCCAAAGTATGTTTTGCATGTTGGATATGACTAATGGATGCGAAAAAAATGCAATCCTAAATCTAAAATGTCTCTTATGAGGCTTTTTGATCCCAATCACATGAGTTGTGATGGCCAATAAGGAAAACTCTCATAGAGGTCACGGGTAATGCAAATGAAGACCCAAATATGAATGCAAGTGTGAAAATGTAAGAGGAATGCAAAATAAAATAAAAATACAAAGGTAAGTGCAAGTGTGCAAATGAAAGAAAAGTGCATGTGTGCAAATGTAAGAAAAGTGCATGTGTGCCAATTGAGAAAATAAAGGTGTTTGTGTGCAAGTGGATGAAAATATGGTATAATAGTAGTAAATGCATCTAAGTACAATTGGGTGCAATTTGTGAGGTAGAAAATAAATAAGTGATAGGGAAAGAAGAGAAATGTGTGAACATGACATGTGGAGTGAGAAAAATATAAGTAGTGAGAAAATATAGATAAAAAAAATGAAAAAGTGATATGGTAAAATGGAGGTGCATGAACCTAGAGGAGTGCATCAAGTCGGGTACGGGAATGACTCCTAACTTCACGATTTTTAATTTTCCCTTTGATTAGAAGGAAGAACTAGCGTGCTAAGGCTATTTTGTAGCCACACTCGCTCGTTTCCCTTACCGAAAGGAGACTCTCAAGCAAATGTACCCTATAACTAGCACGAGGATGCAAAAACCTAAAATGAAGGGGAAATGATTGGAGGATCATGCCAAATGCTAGAAAACTAAGAAAAATGTATGAAATGTAGTGAAACATGCAAGTATGTACTAGCGAGAGGGGACGGCCTATTGGGTCTAGCATTGGACTAGCTCTTTTCTAATGCTCTCTCACAAGCATTGGACTTGTAAGAGCTCGAAGAGACAACCATGACTAGCATTGGACTAGCCACGGTTACGTGCATTTGCATCCATCGTACACATATATAAGTAATGTGCATAACTAAAGCAAGTAGACATGTGAGCACGTAATTCACATAACACATAAGCATGGTATCTAGATGCAAGACCCTAAGAAAGCAAGTAACACGTAGCAACAAAAGCAAGCAATCAAGCTAATGAACCTATTACATTTGCTAACTAAAACAAATGGGGAAGAGGAAAAATGAATAAAAATGCTTTCCAAGCCCTATCTATTACAAGCCAAGAGGTGTACACATACCCCATAAAAGAATAACTTAATAAAAGCAACAGTAAATGAAATAAATGAAGGGAATTAAGGAAAAACAAGGAAAGCAAAGTAGTCATGCAATTCTCACTTAGCACGTTGGAGCACGTAGGAAAAATAAACTTGAGGAGATAGAGGTTACCTCCCTTGTAATGGTAATGAAATGAAGGGAATATTAGCTTCAAAACAATAAAAAGGTCAAGGTACCACTTTAATTAAGAGAAATTAAAAGGAACGTGCAAAACAAATCTCACTTGATCATAAAGCTCGTAAGATCATGAATTAAGTGCAATTCAAACAAAGCATGGTAGCTAATTGAATCAAACAAGCAATTAAAAATGGTAAAATTAGAGCTGTCAAGGACCAAATTGAGGAAATCATTCAATTGATTGGGTCCTAGTAGCATTAAGGACAAGCCAAGGGGTCAAAGTGAAATTATTTAAAGCTATTTTTGCATGCAAATGCATGTGAAGCTACGAAACATTGCCTGCAACATAAAAAATTCTGATAAAAGCTTCCTGCAATTCGGCACTTCACAAAACCAGTTTTCAAACATAACCAAATCCAAACACAACTATCACACAATCTTCCCACTTTGCATCATGAAGCTTGTAGATTTAAAACTCCAAGAACCGGACAAAAGGCATGCAAATCTGGACAGCTCAAGCAACTTCATACAAAGCTTACGAAACATCTCTGCAACAATAAGAGATCCTCGGAAGCCAGCCGAAGCTTTGGGAACTTCAGCAGCCTTACGCGGCAAACAAAAGATTTCAACCAAGAAGAAAATCCAACTTCCTAGCACCCACTAAAGGTCGTAAACTCATTCTCAAAAACGCTGTTTTATGCATACAAAGGACAAAGAGAAATTTGGAATGAAAAGCAAGCCAGCGACTCTAGATTTGTTCAAGAAAACTCTCCCACTATTTCAGAATTTTTAGGGAAATCTGTCTTACTTAACCAGCATTCAAACTAGTTTATGTTTCCTTGGATTCAAAGAATGCAAACTCAACACCAAACACTTCGTTTTTCCTTCAATATAAAACTAAACAGCAATGTGAGCAGAGAGGAAACAGCAAGACTTTTCTGCAATGTGAGCCGCGGCTTTCCTTTTATTTCCCACACAAAGATTCAAGAAAACCATGCAAATCTGGAAATAGAACTGCAACTTCCAACTATAGCATTCAGGACATACGCAGCCAACAAAATTCAAGCAAACGGCAATGACAAACCCCATGAACTCTCACGAACCCCATCAGCTAAACCCAAACCATGAAAACAAATAAGATACTCAGAACACAGCTCACCACACACAAATCATACGCATTCAGTTTCATAGCAGGAAAACCACACGAAAGTTGACAGCTTTTTGGTTCACAAGTCTTCAGCCACACAAATTCCAAAACACAGCTTTTAATTCATAAGTTTTTCGCAAACGAAAAGTCAAATTCCCAATGAACGTGAAGCAGGAGTGAAGGAACAATAAGCAACGAAAACAATCGTCCTAAGCAAACTCAGAGAATCCACGCTTGGAAAGCTTCAAAAATCTGAACTTTAAAAGGAAATTGAAATTTAAAGGGAAAGGAGAGCTCACGATGCTTTCTTTCAGTAAGGATTCGCAGGTGATGGTGGATTGGGGTGATTCCAAATCTGGTTCCTCCTCTGCTTTTCATTTCCGCCAAACCTTCCTAGATTCCGTTGCTTTTCCTTCTTGTTTTGCAGCTCACGGTCTCCCCTCTTGCTCTCTTTTCTGCTCAGTCGAGAGCTCTCTCTCTCTTGGTACCGTAGCTTCTTCTTCCTTTTCTTTCCTTAGCCTAAGCTCTCTCTCTCTCTCTCAAAGTTTCGCTTTTTTGTCCTCCAAAACCCCAGCCGCCACTCGATGCCCCCCTCCTTTTTTTTTCCCCCCCTACCTCAGCCGTCATTAGCTCCTTTATATAGGCGTCCGAAATCCCCCCATAACCTAAGACCAAGGAACCAGATTTGGAGTTGCATTTTGGCTCTTCCTATCAAGACCATCAGATGGCATTGTGCATGAAACTTGCTTCTTCTTTTTTTTCTTAAACAGCCCAAAACCCGCTATCGGGTTTCCCTTTTTTTTTTTTTTTGATAATAATGAACTAAATAAATAAAGAAAAATAACAATTTAAAATAAATTCAGATAAAATGAACAAAACTATGAATAAAAGATAAAAACAAAATGCTAATAATTTTTCTTCTTTTCTTTCTTTTTTTTTCCGAAAAATTCTATGCTAAAATGACTTAAAACAAAATAAAAGACTAAAAGTAAATAAAAACTAACATGAAAAATAAAATAAAAAAGTAATAGCAAATAAAAATACACTAAAAATTTGGTGTCTACAGTTTGCCCCTCTTTGTCTGAGTTTTGGAAAAACTTGAGACAAAGAAGTAGACACCAAATGCTTACCTGTGTCATTCGGTTGCCACTACTCGGAGGACTGACCTAAACAAGAAATTTTAAACATGGGACTGGCCCGAATAAAATCTAAAATTATGGGACTGACCCGAATAAAATTTAAAATCATGGGACTGACCCGAATAAAATTTAAAATCATGAGACTGACCCGAATAAAATCTAAAATCATGGTGTGCACACTAGTGGGACTGACCCATGTTTAGTGGCAAAGAAAATAAAATGCACGCTAGTGGGACTGACCCATGTTTAGCGGCAATGAAACATGAAATGCACGTTAGTGGGACTGACCCATATTTAACGGCAATGAAAATGAAACGCGCGCTAGTGGGACTGATCCATGTTTAGCGGCAAAGAAAACAAAATGCACACTAGTGGGACTAACCCATGTTTAGTGGCAATGAAACATGAAATGCACGTTAGTGGGACTGACCCATGTTTAACGGCAATGAAAATGAAACGCGCGCTAGTGGGACTGACCCATGTTTAGCGGCGAAGAAAACAAAATGCACACTAGTGGGACTAACCCATGTTTAGTGGCAATGGAACATGAAATGCGCGTTAGTGGGACTGACCCATGTTTAACGGCAATGAAAATGAAACGCGCGCTAGTGGGACTAACCCATGTTTAGCGGCGAAGTAAACAAAATGCACACTAGTGGGACTAACCCACGACTAGTGGCGATGCACAATAAAAATGCTCACTAGTGGGACTGACCCACGGCCAGGCACGGATTTAAGGGGGGGCTGGTGGGGGCTTAAGCCCCCCCCCAAGCCGCCGGAAAACCCCCTATATATAGGGGATTCCGGCGGCCAGCCCAGCCCCCCCACGGTGATCCAGATCTACCATCCTCCATGGCTCCATGAATGCTGCAGAGGAAGTGAAGAAGAGCTGGAAAGCCGCTGCCGTGCTGACTGCTGAGGAAGAAGATGACCCATTTCATTTTGAAATTTTTTTTTTGCCCTCTAAATACAAAACGACGTCGTTTCACTTTTAGTGGAACGACGTCGTTTTGTATAATGAGGGGAAAAAAAATACATCAAATGAAGCCCTAAGGCTTCATCTGATGCAAAAGCACGCCGCCAGTGCCAAAGGGCAAATAAGACTCCAACTCCAAGAAGAAGACGCCAGGCTCCAAGAACTCCAAGAAGCTTCAGTTGAGATTCTACCATCCTGCTTCAAGCCTTCAATTCAAGACTCCAGCCTCCAAGACTCCAACTCTCCACCATTCCATTCCATTCACATAAATCTTTTAGGTTGGTTTTTTGGTTTAAATTACAATATTCATCTTTATATTTTTGTTAATTATATGTTTAAATTATTTTTGAATTTTGAGTATCTTGATATTAATTTGATTAAGATTAATTTTTATTTAGTTTATGTTAATGTAATTTAAGAATTTGAAAGATTACATTAAAAAATTTAATGATATTAAATTTAAATTAGAAATTAGTTTAGAAATTGTATAGATTTTAGGTTGTATTTAGTTTTTAAAATTTTGTTAGTTTTATATTTGAAATTTTAAGAATTAATTATGTGAATTAGAAATTTTGAATGTAAATATAAATTCAAAATTTTATGAGATTGAATTAGAGATTATATAGGTATTTAGTTGTACCTTATTTTAACTTTTTGATAATTTTATATAATGAATTTTATAAATTGAGAAATATAAGTAATATGAATTTATTATTAAATTAAAGAATTATTTATATGAATTTTAAATTAATTGATTATTGAATTGCATAATTTTATTGAATTTAACCACAATTATTTAATTGTGACAGAAAATGGAGAGATTCTTTAAACCTAAACGAGTCCATAGTGGTGAATCTTCAAATGAGCCTAATATTAGTGAACCAGTTCAAAATCAATCTTGTGTGGAATTGAATTTAAATGATATTGTTAGTGATCCGGGATTACGAAAATCAGTTGAGAAATTTGATATTTCTCTTCGAGACCATGTCCGAAGAGAGTATTTGACTAGGGGACCTTGCCAACCGATTGGCCATATGTATCCAAAAACATCATTTGGTAAACAACATAGAAGTTTCCAAAATAGTTGGTATCAAAAGTTTGTATGGTTAGAGTATAGCATATCGAAAGATGCGGCGTTTTGCTTTTGGTGCTTTCTTTTCAAAACACAAAATAAGGGAGGTCGATATGCAGACTGCTTCTGTTGAAAGAGTATTTTCTGCAATGAATATTGTCAAGACTGATTTGCGCAACAAAATGGGAGACGAGTGGATGAATGACTGTCTGGTTGTATACATCGAGAAGGATATTTTTGCAACAATTGAAAATGAGCAAATATTGCAGCGTTTTCAACGGATGAAGACTCGCAGAATGGAATTGCCTCCTCTTCGTTATTCGAGTGCAACAACTACCAATACTTCAAGTGTTAATCAATAACAAATTTTTGGGTATGTATAATTATATGTTTTTATTATTTTTATAATTATTGATTCTAAATTTTACTTATTAAATATATTTATTTCGTCACAAAAAAAAATTTTTAATACACTTCAGCCCCCCCAAAAATAAATTTCTGGCTCCGTCCCTGGTTGGTTGTATAAGGGGTTGGGAAAGTTGGGTTGTGAGGTTGCTCAAGTGAAAGTTACTCTCTAGGAGGAGTAAAACCTTGGTGAAGGTGAATCTATCACTTGGAGTGGTAAAACCTTGATAAAGGTTGCCTCACTTGTATAAAGTAATTCTTAATTGAATGGGTAAGCTTTCAATTGTAGTTAGTTGAGGGTTTACTTGGAGAGTAGTAAAATTCCTTTACTCAACCAAAGTATGTTTGGGGTGAGGAAGGAGTGAGCCTTCACTTGTACAAGTTGGTTAGCACTACCATCAATTGAAGAAGCTATTTGGTGGATTCAACTCCAAGTTTGAAAGAAACTTGGGAGTTTGATTGGTTTGAATTTCTTTTACTTTATTGTTACTCTATTTTTGTGTTTTAAAATTGCTTATATTCTTTGTCATTATATTTACTTGACTACTTGTCTGGTTGAGTATTTTGGTTGTATTTTGGTTGCATCGGGGCTAACAAAAGTAAATAAAAACTAACATGAAAAAAAAAAAGTAATAGCAAATAAAAATACACTAAAAATTTGGTGTCTACACATTCAATCGTGATAGTATATAAAGTGTTAGTGAATAGATGATTTAGGGTCTGTTTGGTTGGAAGTAAAATGTTTTCCTTGGGAAAATATTTTCCGTGGAAGTAATTTTCCATGAAAATCATTTCCCTTTCGTCATTTTCAGGTGTTTGGTTAATTTATTGAAAATATTTTCTTACTTCATTTTTCTGGTGTTTGTTTAACTTTTGAAATATTTTTACTTTTATCTCTATCTTTACTTTCTACACATTATAACTACATACTTCTTCCCATGCAAAATAAGAAAATTTATCTCATTGTTTAACTTTAAAAAATCTTGGAGAAATGTATATATGAATAAAAAATATCTCCTTAAACAATAAACAAATTGCTGGTCATTTAGTGTCAAATATCAATCACATGCAATGCTTATTGTGACATATATCTTGCACTCTCACTGCTGAAAGTTTCTCTAGAAAAGAATGTCCCTATTATACATAATTAATTATTAGTATAGGATGAGCACGATGAGTTTTTTTTTTATTTTGAATATACTAGGGGGAGGGTTGGGTTGGGTTGGGTGGTACGGGGGAGGGAGTGTAAGGAAGAGGTTTTGGGTTCGAATCTTCCTGTTTACACTAAAAAAAAAAAAGAACATACTACAAGATGTTTTCAGTAAGTTTGGAACATACTACAGGCGGGATGCATGCATTTCGGAAAACAACTTCAGTAAGTTTGGAAGGGAAGTTGTTTTCCATAAGATGAGTGAAAATATTTTACATAGGAAAATGTTTTCAATAACTTTTGTGCAACCAAACACGGGAAATTAGGAAAATATTTTCCTGGAAAACATTTTCACTCGAAACAAACGGACCCTTACTCAAATAATTTTTCGGGAAAAGATTTTCCTAAAGAAAACCTTTTACACCATACCAAACGGACCCTATGTCTTTTATTAGTTAATCTGACACTGTCGTTGCTTATTTTAACTTAGTATCAAACGGTGTAGCAAACAGTCCGTAAGGAGTTGTTGCCAAAGTCATCCATTAAGTCGCTGGTAATCCGGAGGTTCAGCTCCCGGAGAAACCATTAATTTCCTCGGGAGCCACGGGTAACGTGAGTTCCGGTAGGTGTTGCAGCCGGAGATCGGCTGCCATGGCCGCCACCGGAAAACCCATCTCTACATCCTCTGCCTCTTCTTCCCTGGCTGCTAAACCTTTCTTCGACTTCTCACCGGATTCGGTGCCGGCAAAGCTAGTTCTTTCTCCGGATGAACTCCGTTACTCTTCCGAAGCTCTTCAGGCTTTCAAGGACAAGCTTTTCAAGTCACCTCAAACAATACGGCAGGAGTTCCTCACCTTGCAGGTAACACATAATTTTTTCTCTCTCTTTTTTTTTTTTGCTGCAGATTATCTTTTCATTGCTTGATTCTTTGAAAAGGCATATAGAATAATTTATTTGGAATTATTGTTGTTATTATGGATTGTTTTTATGTAAAGGGGGCTGCAGATTGGGGCACTTGGGGAAAATGAGGTAGGGGATTGGATGGCGTTCCTGAGAAAAGATGATTCTCTAGGGTTTACTGGTGTCTATGGTCTAGCCGTATGTGTTTCTATGGAAAATATACGTGAAAACAGCTGGGATTCAAGATGTGATGAAAAGGACATGATCAGCTGGTTAAGAAACATGGGGGCGGGTGGCTCAGCAATTGCCGAGGCAGTTTTGTGAAATGATTTATGGTGGAGATTTCCCTTCTAGATTTCGTTTATTGGATATTGAGATTTGGAGAAAATTTGAAAATGTTACAGGTTCAGTAGATGAACTGTACTGACTATAGCCATTTACTGTTTTAGTGCCTGCATTAGCTGATTTGTTGAATTGCCTCAAGCAATTGGTAGTAGGCCCTGGATCCATGGTATATCATTGTATTCATGGAAAAGTAGAAATAGGTTTTGAAAGATTGGTAAGGTTCTGATCCTCTGGATGTAGATTGGAAAGAATTGCTTTGCCACTTGGGCGATTCCTTCTTCTGGGAACCCTATTTGCTTTAACAGGGAAGTAAATGAATAAATTGACAAATTTTTTGTACTTCTGGTGTTTATGTTTTTTGGTGGTGGTATAACTGAAGCACAATCAAAAGGAACTGTGTGCCACCATTATCTCTGATTACTTGCGATTTTTTTTCTACTACATGGTTGAAGCATTCAAGCTCAGTTATCTACTCTGTTCCTGTACTTCAGGCAAAAAGGATGAGCCGTTCGGATATGATGAGTAGATGCACAGTGGCTTTTGATAGTGTGAACCGTGACAAAAATCGTTACAGTGACGTCCTGCCATGTATGTCTGTTGGTTACATGTATATTTTGTCCCTTTTTACATTGCAATTTGTATCTTTATCTTTGGAGTAACATGTTAATCATCCATCTTTCAGTTGACAGTAACAGGGTTGTTTTGAACCCATGCAAGGATTACAGACCATCAGCAAGGGGATATATTAATGCAAGCTTCATTGAGGTGTGTCCTATTTGTTTGGCGTGCTAAGCAGTGACCATGTCACTTCCTTTTTGATCATGTTACATTTGCTTCAAACTATTAGTGAAAAATTCTGGAGAAATGTTGTGAAGCTTCTTTAGTTGTAGACATCTGACAAGGTGTCTTGATTTATTGCAAGCCTCTTTTGGTGATTGATGAATGCTTCTTTTGATTGTAGACATCTGACAAGGTGTCTCGCTTTATTGCAACACAAGGTCCTTTACCACATACCTTTGAAGATTTCTGGGAGATGATACTCCAGAATCATTGTCCTGTGATAGTTATGCTTACACGATTGGTAGACAATTACAAGGTACTCAACTGTTTGGAGTACAAGGTAAATTGTATCAATATTTTGTAACAATTTTCCTTGTACATATTTATGTCATGTTCTTTCCTATGAATTTTCCTGTGTAAGTGTAACTGTTTCTTCCATGATTTGCTCTGAACCCAAATACCTATGTCTGGATTTGCTACAGTGACTCATGTTCTAGTGCCTAAAGCATTTACAAGCCAGACACCTAGACATGTATCTGTGCTCTGTACTGACAAAATTATTGTGTAGCTTTATTTATTCTGTAGCTTTTGCTTACTGTCTTACCCTCTGTGGCCTTCTCTGTTTTTGAGGAGCCAGGAGTGAGAATCAAAAGTGAGTAAAAGCTGGACCTTATTTTGCTCTGGTGCCATATAAGTACAATGTTGTTGTTGAAGTTCAGCAAGACGGAAAAAGGGTGTAGGTTATGAAGAGAAATTATAATAGCAAGGGAAGTAGAATATAGGCTAGGTTTAGGAAAACCAAAACAAGCTGAATATAATTTTTTTTTCCCGATGGAATGAGGAAAGATCCATACTGCAGGAGACTAATATACAACTTCTGCACAACAATTTGATTGTCCATAATTGACAGAGACCAAAATAACCATTGTGGATTGCATGCCCAAGAATATGTGCTTGTCATTAACAAATACCATGTCTAAAGTACTGTGGATCTTGTCACCTATAACATTTGAAGACTCCTGTATCTTATAAATCTTCATCGTGACTAGGTGGAGTCTTCTCTACTTCTGGATTTGCAAAATGCTTAGAAGTCAAGCATGATAAACTATTGTGTATTGGTCTAGATGGATTACTTCTTATTCAACTCATTCTAAAAGGAATATTTTTTTCCTGTCATATTTTCACCGTCCTGTAAGTGATATGAGTTAAATTATTAAAAACTCTCCATTCTTTTCTCATTTTTTTTGTCTGTTTTCCTGTTTTGGGATGCCAAAAAAATTTTGTGCTTTCGTCTGTTGTAGATGCATGGATTTGCATCTCTGAAGTGCCAATAATTTTTGAGTTAATATCGGAGGAAATGTAATTTCTAAAAGAATGTTTTGTCAACAGATAAGCATTTTGCTTGCAGTTGGTGCGTCTATTGGTTTCCCATAAATGTTTGAATGTAATATGTAGAAAAGTTATGCAATTAAGAGGGATTGTTAGAAGCTAAAAGGGATTTTTGTTATGTATGAATGCAATTGTGACGTAGACAATTTGAGTGTGTTTAGATAGGAGATCATTTGAAATATTATTTGGATAGCACTTTTTGCAAAGTGATGTTTGTGAGGTAACAAGGTGGTTGGAAAGATAAAAAGTTGATTGAAAAACATGTTTGCCATGCAAGCATATTAATATTTGGAAAAATTTTAGTATCCAAACGCACTCATTGCTTTTAATTTTGATTGGCCATCTCACTTTCTGTTTGCGTAAAATTTTCAATTTATAGTTGAGCTTTTGTTTATCTTCCCGTTTTCTCAAGTATATTGCCTCTGATTTTTTCTTTTACTTGATTGAAAATGTTTTATCATGAATAGCGACCTAAACTGCATTTTGTTTTCTTTTAAAGAGATCGTAGTTGATCTTGGACTGAGTGGTAGTTTCTTAACAATTTAAGCTTGTTAACAATTTAAGCTTGGGCAAATTGATTCACCCCTTGAAGTTTATTGTAATTTGCACAGACATCTCCTCTTATGCTTGAAATTCTGTGAAGTTCCCTTAAAATTTATATCAAGTTGCACAAACCATTCCCCAGTTGTTGACATCTTCAAGAATAAATTTTTTGTGATTGGAAAATAATCCGTCTTATATAGTGGAAGTCAACAAAGTAAAAAATAGGGCAAAGATTGCATTTCCTAGTTGTTGACATCGTCACAATCAGTTTTTTCTATTGGAAAATTATCTGTCTCATATTAAGGGGATGTCTACAGCAGTAAACAATATGGGAAGCTTTGTAAAATTGTATTTTTTTTTCTAATTGGAAGTCCTGTCAAATGAGATTGTTGAAATTTTTGGAAATGAAGGACAGGATCAATTAAAAAATGTAGCTGCTTCTTTAACTTTATTTTCTCCTTTCCAATTGGTAAGGGGAACAACTTTAATACATATATATTTTTCTATAACTACTGTTACCAGAAGTTTATATATTTTTCTATGTAATTGTGGGTATGTGCTATGTTTGGACTCTAAATCAATTTAGATGGATAACATAACTCATGGCCGGTTGTTTGTGAAGCATTTGATTTAACAATATGGTACTTTGTCTAAGAATCTTGTCCTTAACAAAATAAGGGATTTCTTTAAAGCAGAGTTACTGGAAACAGCCATTTCAAATTACTGAAATTATTCCAATGACAGAAAGTTTCATGGTATTGGTTAGCATAACAGAGCAGTTCCAACATTTTAAAGTGCTCATTGAAGAAACCAATTCAAGATGCCAGTTTGGAGTGCTTTGTGTTCAGTGTTATGTAACTTGTATCAAGTGAAAAGTGTGTATTTCTGAATTATCTTGTAATTGTTGTATAGAATTGATATGTGTCTGTACATTTATGTTTATGTGCAACAATTTATTTTGTCCAGTTCTTCTGTTTATATTATAAAATGTTTCCTTCTGAAATTTTTTATTTCCTTTTCTCCACTTACAATGAAATTCTATGCAGTTGATGAAATGTGGAGACTACTTCCAGGCAGAGGATGGGCCTAGAGAATTTGGCAATATATGCATTGTCACAAAGTGGATTAAAACAACTGATACTTCATTGGTCTTGCGATGTTTAGAGGTGAAATACAAAGAGGTAAGGTAACGTCAACTTGGACGCTTTTGCTTGTGGAAGTTGCATGTACCTAATTTTTCTATTAATCTGCTGGTAGCTTGGGATTGTCAAGGTTGCATACAGCCATTATTTTGGAAGCGTGGAGTATCTAACCCTCTTTTTGAGCATTTAAGATGCACTTTCAATGGCTATCTTTTATACCTGAGCAACTTCTGTTAGTGCTCTGTGTACTGTTTCTTCTTGTTTTCTTGGGACATAATTCCTAGTTATAGGATAGGTCTCCACCATGTGGTGGATTGTAGTACTCCCTTTGCCCCATAAAGATAGGCCTTCTTCTACAGATTAAGTTTCAGTGAATATAGTCAAAGCAATCATTTTTAATTAATACTTTCCGCATGTATCCCTCCTTTAATACTAGATGACTCATTTAAAGTAAGATGGTTCATGTTACTAAATTATTCTTGAAACTTAGTGCTCTTTAGTTTTTCAATTCAAGACTCAACCTAGTCAAAGCTACAAACTTGATTAAAATGGATAACAAATTGAAATTGTTGATAACAATATATTAAATATGGGCATATTGGTAATTTGACAAAATAACTACCGTTTTAAAAAAGGAAATAGGCCTATAATTTTGGACAAACAGAAAAAGAAAGTGTCTATTCTTATGGGATGGATGGAATAATATGAATTCTTTGATTCAGATCAGTTAATAATGTGAGATAGTATGTATTTGAACAAATTTGTAGTTGAGAAATAACTTTTTTTATTAACAGAAATCAAATTTGGTGGCCCTTGTTCTATGCCACATTGATTCATCAATGTTTTACATGATGTTTTAATTTGTTGTTGAGTATGATATCCACTTTCCTTGTTCTATTTGAATAATTGATGGGATTGTCCCCATGCCCTTCTAAATTTCAACCTTTTGCCTGGTGGCTAACCTATCTTTTGAGTCCCTTTCTTCACCCTTCCTTCTTGCCAGTGGTGTAGGCAGAGGACTTTGTTTATGACTGACTCTATTTCATAAGATGAGATGTATGAAGACAAGGAAAAAAAGACATTCTTTCCTATTTACTATAGCAGAACTACTTACTATAGAATAGGTAGCTGCGTCTCCTGGTTTTGCTGCCTGCGTCACTTGGTAGAATCTCTCATTTTCTTTCTTTGTTTCCTTTGAGGTTACAGAATCTAATTTATATGTTAATGAAGTTTGCATTTTAAGTTTCAAAATGAAAGTACTCCCTCCGTCCTATAAAGATGGGCTCACTTTCTTTCGTGTTTGTACCAAATTTTAGGCCTACTTTCTTTTTTAAAGGGTAGTTACTCATCAGTTTATTCATATGGCCATAGTTAATTACAGCAATTTCAATTTTGTTGTCCATTTTAATCAAGTTTGTAGCTTTTACTAGGTTTTGTTCCAAGAATGGTTTTTTAATATGAGCCATCCACTTCGAATGAGTCATCTAATTTTAAAGGAGGGGTACATATGGAAAATATTGAGGAAAAAATAATTGCTTTAACTATATTAACTAACACTTCTTAATATATATGAAAATGGAAGTAGGCCTATCTTTATGGGACAGAAGGAGTAGTTTTTTTTTTTTTAATAATTGACTGGCTGGTACTTTATGTAGCCAGAATTGATGCTTATTGCAACAGTATTGCAGCTACCTGCAGGGGATTATGTTTCAAGTCTCAATCAATTGTACTTAGATTTTGAGGAATTAATTGATTGGAATTTCAGGATCTAAGCAGATGAAACCTAGTGAGGGAGGGGAGGCTTTTGTGACTGGTCAATGGGGTTGCAAGACCAGTTGAGGCAATTTGGAACATCGATCTCCTCTGACTTGACTTGGCTCAAATACTGTAATAGCAGTTGAGCTTTTGAGCTCAACTTATTTGAAATGCCAGACTTGAACTCAACTTGACCAAGTAAAAGGAGGACTAAAGATTGACTTGATCCCCCTTACCAAAGCAGTCCTAATATTGTCTCATGAAGTTAAACTGCAATAAAGGCATTAATAAAAGTATTAAAGCAACCTAGTCCGGTATCATGAGTGTGGCATGTTTTCTAGATCCCTGAACTGTAATATCTGATAGTTTGAAGTGTCTGCAAAACAAAATTAGTGAACCTGCTGTCCAGAAGTAACAGAGCCAAAGGTCAAACAACTAAGGCATCCTAACAATAAGATGGTAGAATTTTATGGTTAGAACATTGGCATTTTTTAGGCATCCATGAGTGCGAAATCTGGCAAAACAGGCAAATGCTTTTGGAGTCCCATAGTGGAATTTAGACCCTCCAAGTTCCCAGCATATATAGGATCGCTTCTGTTGGACTTTAGTTTTTTTTTTTTTTTTTAATGGAAAAATGCAACTGAATGAGTGAAGAGGTATTGCTAATAATGGAAGAGTTTAGATCCACATTTTCTGATCATACCCACCCACCCCAAAGATGGGGAGTGAAGAGGAGATTAGTGTGTTAAGATAAAGAGTAGCCTCTAGGTGCACTAGCTTACTTCACTTCCCTTTTGAGATTGACCCTAATGAATTTCTGTATTTGAGTTGCCTGTCTTGGAGGTGAAGTTTCATATTTGAACCAGCACTTTCATCCCTTTCCAAACTAAGCTCAGCATGGTTGTTTAAAAGTTAATCTCCTAGTTTGGGTGCCCTTTTTTATATTGCATAATGGTATTTTCCAGGCACCCTTGTAAATGTCTTGGGATTAATTCTTTTTCTCCTGTGGATTATAAGCCTGTTGGTGGTTTTTGAGCCTTATATTTGCTCTTTGATATTGATGCAGTCAGAAGAACCACCTTTAAATGTATTGCACATCCAGTATCCTGAATGGCCTGATCATGGAGTTCCTAGGGATACCCTTGCTGTGCGTGAAATTCTCAAAAGATTATATGATGTACCACCTAGTCTTGGACCAATTGTGGTGCATTGCAGGTTCAGATCATGCTATTATTTTACTGTGGATTCTTCATATTTCTTGAAGTAATTTATCCATTTGCAGCTGACACTTAATATTTTTGGAGCAGCGCAGGCATTGGTAGAACTGGGACATATTGCACAATCCAGAATACCATCCAAAGGATTCTAGTTGGAGACATGTCTGCTTTGGATCTTGTTAAGACTATAACCCTTTTTAGGTCACAGCGAATTGGGATGGTTCAGACATTGGTACAGTGTCTTCTTTGGTTATTCTTTATTTTCCATTTTTTATGATATATTCTCTAGTATTTGGAACGTTTTCTCTAGAGATGGGAACCAGTTAGTTTAGAAAAATGATATGGACCATTTTGAAATCGATTAAATAAGGTGTCCCTGAGGCTTTGTTTTTTTATACCATGACCACTGGATAAGCAGATAGGAGTTGGTAGGAGACCCCATATATCCATAAGATGAAACTAGTTTGTTTGTTTGCATGAGCATGCACACAGATACATGTACATGTCTTGCAATAGTGTGCATATGCATAGAAATAGTGTAAAAGCATATACAGATGCATAAAATTAGTGCAAAAGCATGTAGAAATTGATAAATATCTAATTGGAGAGCAGTTTGGTTGACACTGACATGGTCGCATTGGCTTCTTGGACTTTCCATTTATATATTTCCTCTTTTCTGACGTGCTAGAGGTTGCTATATGTGAGATGGCCTGCTGTTTAGCTGTTGGCTTTGTATAAATGAAGATGAAATCATGCATATCGTGGTTTATTTCACGTCACTTTCTTCTCTTGAAATTTATTGTTAATTGTCTTCTATGACAAGTTTCCTGTTCTATGCTTTTGCTGCCTGTGCTTTGGTTCTTTTATATAAATATGAGCTTTTTGAATACAAAGATCAAGCTGTATAATAAATCATACATTATTCTTGACATAAATTATTATTATTATTATTATTTTCAAGAGTAAGACTCATCTAAATTTCTCGTGTTAATTCATCCGATTGGGAACCGAAGAAATTTGTTTAAGTTGCTGCTTGTGTGTAGGTCAAGGGGTTAGTATCATTGCCTCGGTTAAAAGAATTACTGATCTGGTGCAAGTTGTAGTTTCTGAATGTCCAATTCCATCTTGTATGGCCTTCTTAGTTAGAAACCAGCCTTCTTAGCTAGAAACCAGATTTTTGACATTCTAATCTAAGGCATTTGGTTCATGTATTGGAATTGGAAAAGGAAATGGGATAATGGATAGAAAATCAGTATGGGTTTGAACTGGTGCTATCATTCCCACAGCCAATTATTGGTGTGGGATGGGTATTAAAATTTATTTTTGCTTCTTTTGTTTCTCCTTTGGACTTTTTGTCTTCTTGGCTTGCTGCCTCACCACCGCTAACTTTACCAGACCAACACCAATCAAAACTTCTTCTTTTGTGCTTCATTTTGCAATTACCAATAAAAAATCCATGTCTGAAATAGAAGATCTGGCACATAGTTTCTTTTTATTTTTCGTTGTTCTGAAATTGGCAAATGGAACTTTAATTAAACAAATCCCAAAATGAAATGGCGAATTCCATCCCAATCCTTTGAAATCTGTTTGCAAGCACCACTGAAATCCACCTATCGCCACCAGCCTTTTTGCCATTAAACATCAGTTTTGCTTTCCACAAGGAGAAGAGAGAGGTTGGGTTGACTGCTGAGGGGGACTATTTGATAGTGAAAGAGGAATTTAGCGGGTCCACTGGGGTGAGGGGGAAGTGGTTAGCGGCAAGAAAGGAGGGGGAATATTTCTTAAATGTCCTGGAGAAAGCAGTGGTTGGAGGCAAGGGGGTGGAGGGTCAATGATGAGGAGAGGGGGGAGAGGATAATTGATGGAGAAGAGGAAACAATTTTGCCACAAGTTTTTTTGTTTTTTAATCTTATTTAATCCTTCATGTGTTCACTTTTGGAATTAAAATGAGGGTTTTGGTCAATTCCTCCCAATTTGGTCGGGAATCATGAATGGCCAAATTTTAAGACATGATTCCGCATTTCAATTCCCATTGCACTGGACCAAATATGCAGTATTGGAATTATTGTAATTCCAAGTGGCAAAACCCCTAAATCAAGCGGCTCCTAAGATCCTTTGGGTGTCTACGAGGATCATAAGAACTTTCGAGTTAAAGGTGCAATTCTGTAGAAACAAAAGAAATATTTATGTTTTAGATTCCTTATTTTGCTTTACTAATTTCTCGTTATCTTCATAAAAAATGAGTCTTAGAGATTCCGAAATAATTCCCATATGGCTATAGCACTGTTGTTGTATGTGAGTTGTTAAATTGGAACATATAACCAGTTTTAAGGAGCAGTTCTGCTTCCATTTACTGCACTACGTTAGCTAATTTTTCTATGCAATTAAACTATTTCAGGAGCAATATCTCTTCTGTTATGATGCTATTGTTGATGAGCTTGAAGACCTGATCTCGGATGGCAGTGGCCAAAGGAGCTCATATTAGTGTATTTACCACCGAAAGTTTTGGAGGACAAGTAAAAGTTGAATGTCTTGCTTTGCTGGATAAAACCAGAATCACCCATCATCTGTTTAATGCTCAGTCAGAGATATCTTTTTCATTTCTCCTCTTTATACAACTGATGCATCACCCTCATGCAAGTGTTCACTAATGTAGAAGTGAAATTGAATGAGCTGGCTAAATTTACCTTTAGGAGCTAAACTTTCAGCATATTGCAGAGAGCATAATTATTTGGCTGTACGTAATGTAGTCATATTTCCTTAGTACTAGATGTTGTATTCTGTAGTGGTCAATACTCGTTCTTTCGAATCAGAGATTTATGACAATCTATATAATGTCAATGTTTTTGGCACTCTATTTTTTTTTTTTTTGGAGAGAAGAAAAAAGGGGGGGGGGGGGGGGGGGGGGGAGGGGATTAGGTGGTACGGGGAGAGTAGGTGAGAGGTCTCAAATTCGAGACCCTTGCTTGCACTTAAAAAAGTGTCCTCTTATAAAGCTTAGGATACTTTTAACTACTGTTTTGGAATTGAGTACTATATTTTCCATGTTTTATTTATGTGATGGATCTCCAGAAGATGAATTTTGTAAAATTTTATGAATAGTTAATAGGCTACATAATATTTAAGCTAATTTTAATTTCTCCTACAAAATGTTTCTATAATTCTGTAAATAAATCAAAGCTCTACTTTCATCATGTATCGATGTATTGTATGACTAACATGGCTCTAGAACATAGAGGTTCTGGATTCTAATCAAAACTCTACTTTCATCATGTGTCGTCTCTCTCTGCTTTCTAAATTTAAGAAAAAAAAATTAAATCAAGAATTATGGCACGAAGAAATAATAATTTAAACTTGTAGTTCACAAGGACAAAAATACATGTTTATCCATGTTATGTAATAAAGCATAAGATTGTAGTATCACTAAAATCTATAAACTACTTATAGTTTTGTTTTATAAGATGTTTTGAGTGATACGATCTAAGATACAAAATGTACTTCATTGTTGTTTTATTGAATTTTAGGAAAGGCCAATTATTTTGATGCCGACACCATCAGCTTATTAAGATGTAAATAGTAGGTGAATTGTCAACATATACAAAATGTACTTTATAAGAGGCAATCTACTTTCACCTTTCCTCCGACTTTGGCCAAATTTACAAATCAAACCTTGATATTTGGCTAGAGAACACTAGCCTTAAAAGTTTCGGAGCTACTTCAATGGAAAGGTCCCAAATGCATATGGTGCAGCAAAAAATTTTCAATTATTTATTCAGATGTAAGCTTTCTAATGCATTGATGCGCTCCGCCCGCGGAGCGGAGGGGGGCGGGGGGTTCGGTCGAACAAAAGAACACAAGTTTTCTAAACCAATGTTGCAAATAACAATTGAGGATTTGCATATAAAGCTGATAAGGAACAATCAAATTGATTTTGACTCTGTGAAAGTTCGTTTGAATTTTAGTTCCTCATTTAATTAATCCGAGTAAAATTCAAGTCCTCAACTTTCAAACCTTTCGTTAACCTCTAATTAATTGGGCCCGTGAGTATAAATTTTCTATATAAAAAAATCTAAGGTACTAATTGAGTTCACTCTAATAAAACTTTATTTGGTTTTTTTTTAACATATAAACAAGCTGTCAAACCTTAATTCAACCTAGTTCAAGTAATTAAAGCAATTTCAAAATTTAATTGTTCCACTTAGTTAGACTCATTTTCAAACCTAATTGTATGATTATTAGTTGTTATAACTATAGTTCAGGAACATTATAATCGTGCGAAATTTTTCAGAAACACACATTTTGAAATGTGCGGTGATGTTTTCCGGGATATACAATGCCTAAACTGGCAAAATGAGGCATTAATATGCCAAAAATATTCACACTTTGTCAATCGTTCCATAAATTTGGCCCTGCTGCTCATTGGTACATCTCTTTCTAGCAAATTTTCCAAAGGAAAAAGAAATAAAATTAGACTACAACTAAACGAATCAAGTGATAAAAACAAAGAGGAAGATGCTCCATATTCCATACTATTGGCTTTGGGATTTGGTGTTTGATGTTTCAAGTAGTATAGCAATGCCGTTTTCCAAGTTGATTCATCAATTGATTAGACCCCAGATCTTTGCCATGACGCAGCCAAAACATCTTAGATGATGTCAGATGTTTCAAAATGAGGACATTGGAAATCACCTACCTGTTACGGGTCATATAGACATGCTTTGATTCAAAGCCTTCCAACAGAACCAAGCTTGAAGTTTCAGTATTCTGTAAAACATAGAATACTATGCCAGCTTTACTTGAAAGCAACACATGAAAACCATTCAAACTTGTATAAAGTATGCCCAATTCTCATCTCTCATTCCCATCTTCACAACATCAAAATAATCTTACTTTTAACTCTCAAAGCAACTATGGCTTTCGCCTCATATGCTAAGTTGATAATTCTTTTATTTTCTTTGTCATTCTTAGCTAGTACCACATTTTGTCGCGATTTCTCGATCGTTGGCTATACACCGGATGATTTAACTTGCATTGACAAGCTCATCAATCTATTCGAGTCATGGATCCAAAAACACGGAAAAATCTACGAAAGCATCGAAGAGAAGTTGCACAGGTTCGAGATTTTCAAAGATAATTTGAAGCATATTGATGAGAGGAACAAAGACATTGCCAACTACTGGCTTGGCTTGAATGAGTTTGCTGATTTGAGTCATGAAGAATTTAAAAAGATGTATCTTGGATTGAATGGTGAGTTGGCTACTAAGAGACAATCGCCGGAAGAAGAATTTACGTACGGAAATGTTATGGACATTCCAAAGTCAGTGGACTGGAGAAAGAAAGGAGCTGTCACACCTGTCAAGAACCAAGGATCATGTGGTATGCAACACAATTTAATAATTCATACAGGCTTTTTTCTTTTCTTTTTTTTGGATAAAAATCTATAAATTATATTTCAAAAAAAATTTCCTTATAATACATTGAAATTCACTTTCTTTTTGGTTTGAAAAGCATATTTTCTGCAAATAAATTATGATTAACAAGATTGGAAATTAGCCTCCAAAAATCTCGTAAGACTTAAACTGTCATTAAGAAACGGTCGTAACTCCCAATTCTCAAACACTGCCCACTCTCTAGTAAGATTATCAATGACTGATGGCACTGATTCACAGCGTGATAATAAGCCAATTTTTTGCTTGACATATGTTTGTCAATGTGCAGGAAGTTGTTGGGCATTCTCCACAGTAGCTGCAGTTGAGGGCATAAACCAAATTGTTACTGGAAATTTGACTTCATTATCTGAGCAAGAGCTCATTGACTGTGACACTACATACAATAATGGCTGCAATGGAGGTCTTATGGACTATGCATTTGCCTTCATAGCCTCCAATGGTGGACTTCACAGAGAGGAAGACTACCCTTACCTTATGGAGGAAGGCACTTGTGATGAGAAGAGGGTAAAATGACAGTTGACAACTGAGTATTACCATCTCTGAATCCCTTTGTTTTTCTTATTTTCTCCATTTTTGTACTTGTGATGTCTCAGGATGAATCAGAGCTGGTCCAAATCAGTGGTTACCATGATGTTCCCCAGAACAGTGAGCAGAGTCTTCTTAAAGCACTTGCACACCAGCCCCTAAGCATAGCTATTGAGGCTTCTGGGAGAGATTTCCAGTTCTATAGTGGGGTATGCAACTTGTTGGTTTTCTGCCATTTTCCACTCTTTTGTCTTTTTACCAATAGCCCTTAAAAACAGATCCACATTTTTGACGGTGTCAATAAGGTCTTAACCTAGATGTTGGGCGAAAAAAGAAAAAGAAAACAAAACCATGGTCTAGCCTAAGTGTGAATCATCCGAACTTTTGAGTAACTAACAATCCCATCATTATTAAGTTGGAAAATATGAATGTTGAGTTTCAAAATGGAAAACTATTCTTAATCATTAATTCTTGTCCTAAATTTAGACACTTCCACGAAATGCATAAAATCTCGTGTGATAAAAAATAATAATTGAAAGAGTTTTATACCAATGTATAAAAATTGTCTGCGATGCCATTATAATCCTATTAAGTTATAATCTCCCCATTACATGTCTGATTATCAATTTTTTATGATAAAAATGCATAGAGTTTACTTAGGGCTGATCATTTGGTTCATTGACTACATTAAGTGTGTTAATTATCCTAGTTTTCATTCACTTTAAAGGCTCTAAGATCCATAGCAATTTGGTATAGGGTGTATTTGACGGGCATTGTGGAACTCAAGTTGATCATGGCGTGGCGGCTGTGGGATATGGTTCAACAAAGGGTCTCGATTACATCATTGTGAAGAACTCGTGGGGTTCAAAGTGGGGAGAGAAGGGATACATAAGGATGAAAAGAAACACAGGGAAGCCAGAAGGACTTTGTGGCATCAACAAAATGGCTTCATATCCAACCAAAAATAAATAAATCACTCGATCATTTTCTGGTGCCAATCATCTGATAATCTTCTGGTGGATTTGTTAATTTCAGTCTGGTTGAATTGTAACTGTTGTAACAACGTGTACTTGTTCTGACAACTTGTTTGATCTATCTTGAAATAATCTCTCTTTTTTATTGTCAAACAATGTTTTTGTTGGGTTAATCTCCTATTCAGTATAAAGATCATTAAAAAAACAAAACCGATCTCAAGTATAATATGAAATTTGAATGCAGATTATATTTTATATCCTTAGACCTGTTAGCGTATAAAAAAAAGTGCACACGATGTTGTATTGATTAGTCCATTTTTTCTATGGAAAGATGGTTCAACCCCTCTTCATTACTAGACCATGATTCAAAATCGAAAACCGAAATCAAAATAATCAGTCACCCTGGCCTGGCATACTCGTGGGTGAGGCTAGGCTGCAAATGAATTAAGCCACTCGCAATTGAATCTGAGCTCGACTCTAGTTCGATCAATATCGAGTTCGAGCTGATCAAGTCAAACTTGAACTCGAATTCGAGTTCAAAAATATTAAACTCATTGGCTCGCAAGTCGACTCGATCTCGATTATATATATATATATATTTATTTATTTTAATAGTAAAATTACATATATATCCCTAATATTTTATTATTTATTAAAGGGATAATTTCAGAAACCTCCCCTGAGGTTTCTGACACTTTCACTGACATCCCCTGAGGTTCTCAAAATTTCACTTACCTCCCTTGATAAAAAATTGGGCCCCTTTTCTGACGTCATCAGGGCCAAAATTACAGATATATCCCAAGTAGTTGGGGTTAATTACTACCGTTTAGTTACATAATGGCATCTGATATGATTAATTAAGCTTAACAACAATAATAGAAACTTGATTCCTGATACATGAATTAATCCAGTCATTTTGGGAGTAAGGCGCCAATTGAGCTGCAATATTGGCGCCATTTTTTGTGCCTGGTGTGATTTGACAAGAGGAAATAACAAGATCACATATAAGATCACTTATATGTGGTCTTATACGACATTCTGGATATAGGAAAAGAAACAGAGGAAATAACAAGAACAAAAATGGAAAGGAAATTGTGATCAAACCAGTGGTCCTAATATGCACTGGAGTAGCGGCAACAAAGTGAAGAATTAATTGTTACTAAGCTCCACCGCCAACCCTCCATTTCGAAAAAAAAAAAGACAAAAGCAAAACAAAAGCAAACACACGAAGCGCAGAATAACGTTGAAACCCGCAAGCGGGATTCTGTGTTTTTTCTATTTCAAGGTTAGCTCGCATGCGGGTTAATGTTATATTTGAGCGCGAGAAGAAAAAATTGGTAATTAGGCTCTTTGGGCATTATAAGTAAATATTTAAATTAATGGCAGTTTTATTACACCAATATTATTGTATTATCATTATTATGATTATTGTATTATTTCTTATGCAAATATAACATTTAATTATCCAAGCAGTTTGATTTTATTTTTACAATTTATAAAATTTTTATCACTTATATAATATTTTTAAAACCCTAATACATCTAAATTTGATTTTATTTTTCAAATTTATAAGATTTTTATTTAAAAAAATGGGATACGGATAAGATATCCGGTTGGTTCGATTTGCATAGGTGCATATGAGAATATCCGAATACTCCTGAAACCCGCAAGCGGGATTCTGTGTTTTTTCTATTTCAAGGTTAGCTCGCATGCGGGTTAATGTTATATTTGAGCGCGAGAAGAAAAAATTGGTAATTAGGCTCTTTGGGCATTATAAGTAAATATTTAAATTAATGGCAGTTTTATTACACCAATATTATTGTATTATCATTATTATGATTATTGTATTATTTCTTATGCAAATATAACATTTAATTATCCAAGCAGTTTGATTTTATTTTTACAATTTATAAAATTTTTATCACTTATATAATATTTTTAAAACCCTAATACATCTAAATTTGAATCTAATTTTCTACAAGTCATACTTATAAATGCGAAATCTAACAAAAAAGTTAAATACAATTTTTGCAGGTCAAATTTAACAAATGCGAGCTATTTGCAAAATTTTAAATATTTGCAACATTTTTTAAAACAAAAATTAGAAGCTTTCTGCAAATAATTCCCTACCTCTCAAAAAATACCAAAATAAAAAAGATAAGAGCTCGCATTTGCTTCCTAGAAATAATTCCCTAGCTCTTAAAAAAGGAAAAAAAAAATTGAGAAGAGCTCGCATTCGTGGAATGCGAGCTCAATAACCAGAGCTCGCATTCCACGAATGCGAGCTCTTGTAAGCTCGCATTTGTGAAATTCACAAATGCGAAGACCCCCCTGACGGAAATTAAACCCAAAATCACCCCTTTTGTAGAATTTTTTTAAAATTCATCACAAAGTTGGAAATTTCTCAATAGAAATACAACTTGTCTGGATTCCTTTCACTCTCTGATATCATTACGGTTGCTTTGCGATTACAGCGGCAAAACCTGTTTTTAATGGAGAAAGATGTAGGTGAATTCCATGATTCTCCCCTATGGCTTGAAGAGGCCATGGTTGCAGCTAAAACTTTTTACTCAGAGCTCTAATTGTAGCACAGCAAATGCACTTGTTATCACTCCAAATTAGTAGCAAAGAATGTTAATAGCTTGAAACCTCAGAGGTAGTTAAGTTGCTTTGCTTTATATGCTATTGCTACTGAAACAGCAAACCTTCTGGCCGTTGCAATTTGCAGCTAGCCGTTGCAAAATCTGCCAAATAACTGTTGCATGGCACATCTGGTGCATGCAATTTTTTGTATTGCACTTACCCCCCCTCAACTTTACTAATTAGTCCAAATCATTTATTCTTCTTTGAATCTTCTACTAATACAACTTCTGCAAAGGGTAGCTATGGAATAAAAATACCTTCTCACACATGAAAATAATATTTTAATCTGATTTGGACTGGATTGTTACCACAAAATCAAAAGCAAGGGAGGTAAGTGAAATTTTGAGAACCTCAGGGGATGTCAGTGAAAGTGTCAGAAACCTCAGGGGAGGTTTCTGAAATTATCCCTTTATTAAAAAAGTATTATTTTATTTATTTTTTAAAAATAAATTAATTATTTTTAAAATTTTTTTAAGATCGAGCTTGAGTTCGAACTTGACATTTTGAAGTTGTTGACCTCGAGATCGAGTTCGAGTTTCGTAAAATTATGTTGAGACTCGGATCGATTAGGCCGAAACTCGACTCGATTCGACTCGTTTATATCCCTCGATGAGGCTTGAACTGAAGAAAGCCATGTTGTGTAGATCAATCTATGGCGCTCCCGATGAAAGACCAAAATCTATTTTTTAAGAGTTTTGTGGAAAAATGTAGTATAGCAATTTGATATATGCAAGATAAAAATAATTTAAAAATGTATTCACAAAAAAGGTAAAAATTTTTGCAAAAAATCGCAACCCAAGCAAGGCTGATGTAGACACCAAAATTTTGTCAAAATTTTAACATTTTCTTGAATTTTTTCTATTTAGTAATTTATTTATTTTCTTACATTTTAATGTGCATTGTTCTTATTTTTTGCAAGTTTGTTTGGAAAAAAAAACACACAAACAAAAAAAAAACATAAGCAAAAAAAAAGAGAGAAGAGAAAATAAAAAAAATCATCACAATCATTTTCCCTACCAAAACAACTATTAACCCATTCCACAGTCAATGGCCATGCACCTTTCTTTTCATTAGCTAAGAAATCATCATTTTGGTAAATCCAACACACAAACTCCTCTTTTTCTCTCCCAATACTCACTCTCTCGGCTCTCTCGGGGCTAAAAAACGGAACAGACAAGAAAAAAAAAAGTACTCTAGCTCCCAGACAACTCTCGGCTCTCGGCTCTCGGCTCTCTCTCAATAGACCACACACAAAACACTCCACTCTTCCTCCCTCTCAATATACATCTCTCGGCCCTTTCTTTGACTCCCACCAGAAAACACACAAGAACAAAGCTCCCCATTTTGGCTTCCTTAAGCTCTCAACGGACAGAAAAGGCAAGACGAAAGAAACTTTGGGAGCCAGGGAGATACGCTCAAGGTGTGGAAATTGTATCAAACATTTTGGTCAAGGAACTACCACCTACATTGAGGTATTTTCTAGTTTTCTTTCTATCATATTACAATCCATGTTCCAATGTCTAATTTCTCTTGCTTTTGCTGTTTTTTTTTTTTTAATTATTGTTGTGGTTGTATATTAATTTCTCTTGTTTGCTGGTTTTTATTGTTGTTGTTGCATTGCTGAAATTTGGGAAATGGCATGAACAAGATGAAGGAAAAGGAAATGTTTCTCATGCATGCATATTAACCGTTTGAAAAAATGCCAAAATAACAAACGAATTAAAAAGTTTAACATTGTACATGTTTTTCTTGTCAAATAGGTGACCGTTTGCTAGTGTAGGTCTGAAAATGTGTGGTTATTCAAAAAAATTTTGGAGTTTTGAGTGTTAAAAGTTTTGAAGGATTTTTGTTATTTTTCGGACTGTTTTGGTTTAATTTTGTCATATCTGTTGTTACTTTTATTGATTTTAGTTGATAGTTAGGTTGTAAAAATCACAAGGAGTGTTGTAGTATAAATTTTATATTTTTTGGTGAAGATTTGGGTGTTTTAAAAAAATAAAAACTGGACTGTATTTTGACATTTTGGCCACTTTCGGATAATCTTTTGTAAAAACTAAATCCGGAAATGGAATCTACGCGAAAAATGGAGTGTGGAGGTGTATTTTGAGAAATTTTGGCGATCGGAGAGGTCGCCGGCGCCCAGCGGTCCGGCGGTGGTACCGCCGGCGGCCGCCATGGCCGCCAGCTGAAGCTTCTTCAGCAGAAGAAGGGAAGGAAACGGCTGGAAGTGGAGGAAGAAGAAAGAAAGAAAAGAAAAGAAAAGAAAAAAAAGAAAAGAAAGGAAAGAAAAGAAAAGGGAAAGTGGTTTGGGCTATTTTTTTTTTTTTTTTTTTAGTGGGCTTGTTTCTTAGTTTCGGTTGGGCTAGAAGGTCAGACCCATGCTTTATTTTTTGTTGGGTTTGAGTGATAGAAGGCCGGCTGGCCTGTGTGTTCTGGCTTGGACTTTCGGCTGGGCTTAGGTAGTGTTCGGCCTAAAGAAATAAAATGATGGCTCAGGGACCTGTTTTCTTAAGAAGATCTGCTAGCGAATTTGCACTTTAGCCCCTGATCTTTGGAGTAGTTTCACTACGGCTCAGAACATTTTAAATTTCTTTCATGTAGGTCCTTAAATTAATTGTACTTTGTCCCTGAATTTTATTTTTTATTTAATTTTGACCTCTAAACTTTGGAAAAATATAATTGTTATCCCCAAAAGTTTTTCATTTTTTGCAATTCAGTCCCTGATGAATTTTGACTCTCTTTATTATGATTGTTTCTTTTCTTTAATAGCTAATTATGCTACTTTTGAATATACTTAACTTGTAATTTTTAGATTTTCTTAAATTTCTTTACGTTTGACATATTAGTGTGAATTTAGTACTTTTATTATTATTTTTTTTCAATTAAATTGGTGCCATGATTCTTTTGTTCATTGTGAGTATAAATAGGACAATTTGACTCCATTTAGTCACCACTTCAAATGGAAGGTACTCCTATTTTTATTATTTCAATGTCAATTCCGTGCTCTTATGTGCTCCTATGTGTTCCTATGTGTTTATATATTTTTATATGCTTTATTTATTGGATTTAAATGTTCATTTAAATTTTCTTATATTATATTTGTTTAGTCAATTTTTATAATTATTCGAGAGTCATTTAAATATCTCAAAAATGTAATAGATAGGATAACTATTTTTTTTTATTTTATTTTCCCATTTTAGATTGTAGTTAGATTCCCCGATGTAATAGATAGGTTGCATGTTTATGTGGCTTATGTGTTATGTGTTTTATCCGTTTTTCTTAGGATTTTGGCATCTAGATATTATGTTTACGTGTTATGTGCTACGTGCTCTTATGTGTTTATTTGTTTTAATTTATGCTTTATTTGTTTCACTATGAATTATTAATGCTTGACGTCACCACACTAGTCCAACGCTAGTTGTGGTTTCTCCCTCCGCTTACTTGCTAGTCCAACGCTAGCAAGAATTTTTAGAAATGGACTAGTCCAATGCTAGACCTTTTAGATCGTCTTGCGCTAGATTCATCTTTGTGTGTTATTCACTACATTTTCATGCATATTTTTATTTTTAAGATCTTTTCTCATTTGCATGATATTCCCTATTATATTATCCCCTACCCTCTATAGGTGCTAATCATGTCATTTAGAATTGCATCTCATTTAAGCTAGTTCATTTGCTTGTTCATGTTAGGATAATTATTTTTCAAACATGGGAAATGAGTGATTATAAATTTTTAGTTTAAATACCCTATTAATCCATGTATAAGAAAATTATGTCACAAGTTTTTGCCTCCCGTACCCTTTATGTTGTATTCCCTTTTTCTTTGATCACTTATATATATGTATATAATTTATTTTATTTTATTTTATTTTAATTTCATCATTCGCATACTCGTGATACTTTCAAGGAATCATTTTGGCTTTCGCAATTAATGCGATTGGTTCGATTAAACCCTTGAATGGATATTTTGTCCCTTTCGATATTTTATAAATTTAGATTTGCATCCACATAGGAAACATCCAAATAAGATAAAATTAAGGGTTAGATTAGGAAAATTTTGACTAAACCTCGCAACTAGTTTAGACTAGGTTGAAAGGGTGCCTAAGGTTTGAGTTAATCGAACCTTTGCCTTCCCTTTCTTCAACCATGATTCTCGAACCCATTTTCTCTTGTTTTTCAAAGATCTGGAGTTGTCAAAAAGGGTTTTTTGTTATTTTATTTCTCTCAACAGAAATATATATTTTTGGGGTGACTTGGTACACCCAAACTCAATACCAAGTGGCGACTCCTTTTTTTCTTAAAAACCCCTTTTAGACCAAATTTTTGGACCCAAATTGTCGCATTTTTTTAAAGTCCCATCCTTGGTCCTTTTTTCACTTATTTTTAAGTAAAATTACATCTTTTATAAATCACCTTTATTCTATTTCGCCATCGCGAAAAAATGGGGCGCGACAGCTGAGGGGGCACAAATAATTAAATATATATAACAATATTCTAGCAAATAAAGCATAATAAAATCAAAATATTCTTTGTTTCTCTTAAGGGTTCCTAATGAGAATATTCTATTTTTCTAGGAGTTCCTGATGAGATTTTTGTATTGTTTTTTCCCCCATTTAGTTATTATTAAATTCAAGTCTGGTTGTCAAGATCAAGAAGTTTTTTAGATCTCAATTCTATTTCTAACTAGCTCTAGGATGGATTTTTTTTTTTTTGAAATTTGGGTCTTTCTCGACAAATCTTATTTTCATTATTAGAGTTTAAAACCATTGATTAGTATATCTAACTATTATAACATGCACAGAAAGATGCTGAGCAATTTTTCTTATTAGAAAATAATTTTAAAATTTCTTGTTTTTTATTTGTTCATAGTTTTTTAGATCTATTGTACTTGTTATAGTGCATATTTTACCTGGAATTAGGACAGTGACATAAATCAAATCATGCTGAATGGTTTCTAGCAATTTATTACTGAAATTTACTTTTTATCAAAAAGAAATCAAAATCAAACTTCAACCAATAGGTAACTAGCAATTCTATGTATCAACCAATAAAAATAGTCATGATTCACTTATAATCAAATCCATGTGACGAACTACTAAATTAGCTAACAGCTAATTTATTAGGGTAAACTACAAAAAAGCCCCATGTGATAAATTTAATATACAAAAAAGTCCCCCATGGTTTCAAAATATACAACACGAAACTCCATACTTTGAACTAAATTGTAAAGGTGACGGAATCCGTTAAACTTAACAGAAATGACTTATTGGAATCTAAAAAAAAATTTTTATACCTAATTTTTAACAAATATATCTGTTTTACCCCTTAATCCTCAATTCTTTCTATCTAGAAAATAAAACAAATGATTTTTTTGAACTGTCCTTTGCTTAATTATATTAGGGCATTTTGGTCATTTCGTCCATTTCCGTTAAGTTTATCGGATTCCGTCACCTTTACAATTTAGTTCAAAGTACGGGGTGTCGTGTTGTATATTTTGAAATCACAGGGGGCTTTTCTATATATTAGGTTACCACAGGGGGTTTTTTTGTTTTTTACCCAATTTATTAATATAACTGGGTGTGTTTATTTTTGTCATGTATTATTACAAAGTGGCAATTTATATAATAAATTTAGGAAAATATTATTTGCACTCCATATTTTGTTATTTATACTCTCACCATTTGTTATATCATATAGTCTAATTAATGAGAAATATATAATAAAAATGATAATGGGAGTCTAAATAACAAAAAAGAGAGTGTAAAAAACATTTCCCTAAGTCTAAAGCACGCACTTAGAACAAAATAATTGTCTAAATAATTGATAAGATACAAATTATAGTAGAAAAAAATTCTAAACACAAAAGGAAGCCATGTCTCTTGATTTCTTTTTTTTTTTTTTCCCTACTATTCCTCCTCTTTCCTTTGTATTTTTTTGAGTCCAACTCAATTAAGCATAGATAGAATCTTGAATGTCTTTTTGGGTTGCCTTTTGTTTCCTTTTTTTGTAGTGTTTCCATAGTTGAGACTTTAAATTTTAATGTTATACTAAGGGTTATTATTAGCTTAACCTATAATGTTATTTTTTTAATTACTTTACCTTCAAAGTTAAGTCAACTCAACATGTTGAAATTTTGACATAAATACCCTTCTCTCTCATAGCACAAGTATAGAGTTATTATGACTTTACCCCCATAAACTGCAGTTTTAATATCAATTTACCCCTAAACATTATCTTAGGTATTTTAAAGCGTTATTAAGCCGATTCAGTGTGTTAATGATTTTTCAACGAAAACACCGTCCCTTTAGATATACTTAAAAATTAAAAATTTGGAATTGTTATTTTTTTTCACTATAATAGTACCTTGAAAATAAAAGTAAAAGGGCTTTTCTTTTCTTTTCTTTTAACTCAATTAATACCAACCAAAAAAAAAAGAAGAAGAAAGAGATCGAAGAGGGAGATATAAAATTCAATTTTGGAAACTGAGAAAATAAGGAATAATCCAATATTATCATTACTTTATATTCGTCAGAGTTGGAATTAGGTAATTGGTGGAGGAGCAAAGATTGATATTAAAATAATGAGAAAATTGGATTCTTTTTTTTTATCCTCTCTTTTTTTTCTGGAAAGTTGATTTCTTTTCCTTTTTCTCTCTCTTGTTTTAGTATTTATAAGAGCGTAAAAAAAGGGGAGATGAAAATTTTTGATCTACTTCTTTTTTGTTAGCATCAAAAAGGGAGAAAAAAGATGACTAAAACCATTCCACATTTTCTTTAAAGGGAAAATTGTTCAAAATGTCCCTCACATTTTGCAAAATAAGTTTTTTCATCCCCCACTTTTAAAGGTGTAATTTTACATCCCTTACAAATTCACATTGATCAAACTTGGTCCCTACCTAAGTTTCCAACTAGTTTTTGATCGGAATTCATCACATGCCTTGCACATGATCATTTTTAAGGGCAAAATTGTCAAATTAAATTTTACATAAGTCAATTCATAGTCTCTCACATTTCACAAAATGAATTTTTTCATCCCTCACATTTCACAAAATGAATTTTTTTCATTCTTCACATTTTTTAAAATGGATTTTTTTATCCCTCATTGATCATGTATGTGAATAATTTTTTTTAAATCCACGTATATATCTATTGAATTTTACCTGAGTAGTACGAATAGCATATAATATATCTCTATTTGACTTCACCCGACGAATCAAATAGAGATATATTATATGCTATTCAGATGAAATCAAATAGATACATATATAGGAATTTAAAAGAAATTGATAGTTTTTCACTCATATTCATTTCCTTTTACTCAAAAATTGAAAACAAAGAAGACATTTAATCCTAAATATTGTCGCATGTTTATATCGAATTAAATTTGGACAGAAAAAATAAATAAAATAAAACTATGACAAAAAGAAGTAAATGATTGACACTTTCAAATTTTAAGACAATCACAAGATAAGTGATTCAATTGTTATTCTTAAAAGTGGTGAGTAGAAATTCAGATTTAAATTGCAATTTATTAGCAAAATTATAGAATTCGATTTAGAACCTATTAATTAGATGGTCTTTTTATACAACTCAATAAATAAATTATTACCAAAAGAGAAAAGCCATAAATGTTGAATAGGTACACATGGTGAAATTATATAGATATATACATGGGTTTAAAATAAAATTATTAGTTTTAAACCCCTGTATATATTTATTGAATAACATGTGCACAACTACGAATAGCCTGTTTAGATGAAATCAAATTGAAATATATTACATACTATTTATATTGTTTAGATGAAATCAAATATATATATATATATATGGGTTTAAAGAAAAAAAAAACTAATTGTGCACATGATCAATGAGGGATGAAAAAATTCATTCTGTGAAATGTGAGGGTCGAAACAATTCATTTTGTAAAATATTAGGGACAAAAAAATTTATTTTGTGAAATGTGAGAGATTATGAATTGAATTATGTAAAATTTGATTTGACAATTTTACCCTTAAAAATAATCACGTGCGAGGCACGTGATGAATTCCGATAAAAAACTAATCGAAAACCTAGGTAGGGACCAAATTTGATCAATGTAAATTTGTAAGGGACGTAAAATTACACTTTCAAAAGTGAGAGACGAAAAAAGTCATTTTACAAAATATAAGGAACGTTTTAAATGATTTTCTCTTCTTTAAATATACAAGGAATATACTTTAGTTTAAAGTCTTAGTTAAAATCTTGATCGAGATGAGTTGAAGAAATCTTGATCTAGTGACTGAAATTGAGGTCCAAGATTCTAATCCCTTTCTCCCTCCTAGCTTCTCAAATCTCAAACCCTCTCTAGTGCTTCAATGGCGGAGCCCCTCTGGTTGAGGGGGATTCTAATCCCCATCTGGTTATCTGGAAATCCTACTTTTTGAATTTTTAGCAAGCTTTCTTCAATGGGGGCCCTTCAGCCATTGACTGGAGGCCATCCGGCAAATCTGCCTTCACCAGAAAAAACCTCTTCAGAAGTGTTTTCAGATTCTACTCCTCCACTTGTTACCCTTAAATAGGTTGCTTCACTTAGAGGAGAATCAGCGAACTCTCTTTTCCAAGGAGGATATTTAGAAATTGTCTGCTCCTTTAAAATTTGTCCCTAGTTCGTAAGTTCATGGATCGTAGACCAAAGACTGATGATGTTCCAAAACTTCTTCAAGCTCCTGATTTGAAGAATGCCTTTACAATCGGTCATTCATTGTCATGATGCTGGGGTTTGTGGAAAGTTGGGAACAACTCTCCAATGAGGGGTGTTTCGCTGGAGTCCCAAGATTTCATGCTGCTCTTGAATCCTTTTTGTTGGTTTTTTGGAGCATACACTAAGAAACAACACCTTAGTGTTGCAAAAAAAAAAAAAAAAAAAAACTTATAAGAAACTTGTATTGAAAGTGAAAAATGAGCTTATGTTCTACATTCATCAACTCAGTATTTATAGTGATTACATGAAACAAACTAGCAAAATATCCCACTAATAATTATCCTAAAAATCTCAACAAAATATAATCTTTTTCTACTAGCAAATCTTAGCTAATATATTTGTTAACAAACCAACATGATCTTTGGTTAACAAATATCCTTATTTTTCTAATAACTAAATTATTTCGATATCAAACATAATCTATGTGACAGCCCCACCTTCCCCTAAGGCGAACCAAAGGGGTTGGCGGACTGCCTGCCCAACTCTCGCCAGGACTAACGGTGCAGTTTAGAGCGATCTATTGTGTTCCGGAACTTATAACGCGCGTAAACAAGTCAAAAGGGCAAAATAACCAAAAAAAAAATGAAATCCGGAGTCGGCCCTGAATAGTAACCGACCCGTCAGAACCCAATCAAACATCAAAATACATATACAACATAACATTTAGCATTTACAAGCCAAAATGGCATACAAAAGTGATACAAGAGCTACTACATGTAAGGTTTGCTAAAATCAAAAGTGAAACGGCCCTAAAGGTACATTTAGGGTTTCGATTCATATACAATACAAAAGAGATATTCATCTAGTTCTTTCAGCAACCATCTATCAAGATTCATTCCATAAAAAGAGTCATATTCCTGTAAGGAAAACAAAAGGAACGATGTGAGCTAATTGCCCAGTGAGATACTATCACTTAAGCATAAAGATTTTCATTTCAATTCACCAAAAGTAAACAAAGGCACACATTAATGGTGGTGATAAAAGGATACGGATGGCTCTCAAGAGCCATTTTCCCTCGTCATTGACGGACGTCATTGACTCTCCGTCAATGTTCAAAAATAACCAACCGTAGACTCCACTTTACTTCCATTCCTTCCACCTAACATTCTCCTACCGGGCCCGAAATCCAAACACTTGCATTGTGGTATTACTCGAGTAAACCGGAATCGAGAGTCTCTCATACTACAAGATTCCATATAACACTTTCCCAAGGCACATTAATTGGCACGACCAAGCCCTCTCCGGCTCGATTCAATCAACGACCCATGGAGTTGAACTCAAGGATAACAATTGTAGTCGTTGGATGCTCGTCCAAACGACACCAAGCCATGTACTTTCATTTCATGTAGCATTTCATATAACATTCCAATAACATGATAAACAATAAGTGAGAGTGATAAAGTACACTTTCACTTCAAGCAATTAACATTCAAAGTACCAAGTTCAAGTATCACAGCCATATATTAACACACAAGTGAGTAGTACACTCACCAAGCTTGCAAATGGTGTTTCATGCACTTCCGTCAAAAGAACGTCGTGAACCCCTGTCACGCCCTAAAACATGCAAACAAGTACAATGAGACTCGATAATGAGTCATAAATCAATGCCAAATACGACCCCAATAAGGTTCCATAAGCATGTATAAGCATTACAGGAAACCAGAAAATCCATAAATGGAAATAAGCTTTAACCCAAGAAAACAGTTTTTGACGTCATTTTACGGTTTTGGTGCCAATGGCACTATAATTATCGGATGAAGGTGAAAGACCCACTGTTTTGAAGCTAAAGGACAGGGCTACAATATTGTAGAAGGTCACTCAGTCCAATTCCTATAGCAACCAGGTCAAAAATACCATAGACTACACTAGAATCGCAAAAACAGGTTTACAAAATGCATCCTGGCGTAAACATCATAAATCAAGCTACCGAAGTCCAAATCCAGTAATTCCAAAGCCATCCGAAAACTTAGAAACAGGGATACATTTCATCAGAAGACCACAACAACCAATTCTGAAGCATTCCTAACCAAAATAGCCAATTACAGACGCAATTCTCCAATTTGGGTAAAACCAGGACAGCAAGGGTAAGTTTGACTTTTCTCATGCTACGCTACTCCAATTGACTTGAAATTTTGCAGGCACCTCTAAAATGTCATTCCCTACAACTTTCATGTTTTAAGCTAAGGCCAATTCGGCCTCTAACTAGGAGCTACAAAACCGGACAGAATGTTCTTCACAAAAACCCTAACTTGTCAATTTTTCTTCCAAACAGAAATTGGTTGCAATTAATCACTTTTTCCACCTCCTAGAGTCATTACATACCATTTCCAATCATCATAGATAGCCACACAATCATGTTCATATTAAAACAGAAAAATCACCAATAAATAGAAAATTTCACTAATTCAACCACAAATCAAGATGTAATCCATAATATTGCACCTTATACTACCACTAATCACAAATTAAGCATCATTAGAGGAAGGAATGTGGTTCTTCACAACTTACCTTAGAAACAAGAGAGAGGGAGCAATAGGTCCTCTTAGCTTTCCAAATAACCCCAGAAATCAACTCACTATCACTAATTGAAGAGATTTTATGGAGAAATTTCAAGTTTCAATGGTTGGTTGGATGGATTTGAGCTAAATGGAAGCAAAACTTGAAGAGTTTCTTTCTTTCTTTTTGAGAGAGAAAGCCGGCCACAAGAGAAGAGAAAATGGAGAAATTTTGGTAGTTTTTGATTTATTTAGTCACTTGGTAAGACCATGAATAGTGGTCTTAAGGTAAACCCACTCAAATGGTGACACTTGTCACCTTTTATTAAATGCTTACCTAACTTGTCTCTCTTATACCAATCCACTTAGTATCCTCTAATTATCTCTTCACACCCGGTAAATTACATCCAATATCCAAAATTTAATCTAGTTGGTCGAATTTTTTCGAAGTTTTCGCACTAGTGGGTCCCACGTCCGGTACACGCTCTTAATTTCTCAAAACCTATTTGATACTAGAAAAATCATCTAAAAATTATATCTGCTCCTTTAAAATATCTAGAATTTTTCCTACTCACGAAAATGCAGAAAACAAGCCATGAAAGATAATAAAACCTGGAAAATGGGAAAAATTACAGGTTCTCACACTCTCTTCCTCTTAAAAGAATTTCGCTCTCTAAATTTCTTACCTTAACTCACGAAAAGTTCAGGGTACTTCTTTCGCATTTCTTCTTCCACTTCCCAGGTAGCTTCCTCTACCCCATGATTTCTCCACAGTATCTTAACCAACGGAATCTGCTTATTTCTCAGCTCCTTGACTTTCCGGTCAAGCACTTGGATAGATTTTTCTTCGTAAGCAAGGGACTCGTCTACGTCGATCTCTTCTGGTTGCAAGATATGGGATGGGTCGGGATAGTATTTCTTGAGCATTGAGACGTGGAAAACGTCGTGAATTCGAGAGAGACTGGACGGCAGCTCTAATCGATACGCTACCGCTCCTACCCTCTGGAGGATCTTGTACGGTCCAACGAACCTCGGTTGTAATTTCTTTTCTTTACCCGTCGTGACGCTCCGTAACGGTGTAACCTTGAGGAAAACACGGTCTCCAACTTCGAACTTCAAGTCTTTCCTTCGATTGTCCGCATAGCTCTTTTGTCGGCTTTGAGCTGTTTGGAGTTGTTGCCGTATCAACTTGACATTTTCTCGCGCCTCCTCCATCCATGGAATAGTTGTTGGATCTAGTGCCTTTTTCTTGCCAACTTCGTCCCAGTAGATCGGTGACCGACATTTTCGTCCATATAGTGCCTCGTATGGGGCCATTTGAATCGACGAATGGTAGTTGTTGTTGTACGCAAACTCTACTAAGGTCATGTGTTGACCTCAGTTGCCTCCAAAATCCAGAATGCAAGTCCGTAGCATGTCCTCGAGAGTTTGGATTGTTCGCTCCGATTGTCCATCCGTCTGAGGGTGATAGGTGGTGCTTAAATTGAGTTTAGTCCCTAAAGTCTCCTGGAACTTCTGCCAAAACCGAGATATGAAACGTGGGTCTCGATCGGAGACGATGCTCACCGGAACACCGTGCAGCTTTACAATCTCCTCCATGTACAGTTGGGCCAACTTGTCCATGGAATATACTTCATATTCACTGGCAGGAAGTGGGCCGATTTGGTTAACCGGTCGACGATTACCCAAACGGCATCGTGCCCTCTTTGCGTCCGCGGCAAACCTGAGACGAAATCCATGGTGATGTTTTCCCACTTCCATTCAGGTATCTCAAGGGGTTGTAACAAGCCCGATGGTTTTTGATGCTCCGCTTTCACCTGTTGGCAAACGAGACATTTTTGCAGGTATAGCGCATTTCCTTCTTCATATTGTCCCACCAATATGTTCCTTTCAGGTCTTGATACATCTTGCTACTACCCGGATGGATTGTATACTTGGACCGATGGGCTTCCTCTAGAATCTCCGTTTTCAATGATTCATCTTTCGGCATCACTATTCGGTTTCGGTATTTTAAAATACCCTCAGGACCAAAATTGAAATCAGTTGCTTCTCTTTTTTCCATTTTCTCTCCCCATTTCTGCACCAGTGAATCTTCCTTTTGAGCTTCTTTAATCCTTTCCAAAAGGGTGGAAGTCACTTTAATATTGTCAAAAATCACCTTATGGCTCCCCAGGCTGGGTTTCCACTCACAAACCGACTCAAGCAAATTCCACTCTTTAATCATTAAGCTTGCGACCTAAGCTTTGCGACTTAGGGCATCGGCCACTACGTTTGCTTTTCCTGGATGGTAGTTGATGGTACAGTCATAATCCTCCAGAAATTCCATCCACCGTCGCTGCCTCGTGTTTAATTCCTTCTGTGAGAAGAGATACCTCAGGCTTTTGTGATCGGAGTAAATCTCAAAGGTTACCCCATATAGATAATGTCTCCACTTTTTAAGAGCGAAAACAACGGCAGCTAGCTCCAGATCATGGGTTGGGTAATTCTGCTCGTGGGGTTTTAATTTTCTCGAGGCAAAAGATATCACATTTCGATTTTGCATTAATACACAACCCAGGCCTTCTCGTGACGCGTCAGTGTACACAGCAAACCCGTCACCTCCGTTAGGTAAGACTAGAACTGGAACCATGGTCAATCGTTTCTTTAACTCTTGAAAACTTGTCTCACTTCGGGCATTCCAACTGAATCGACCATGCTTCTTCGTCAAATCAGTTAGAGGACCGGCCAGTTTGGAAAAGTTCTTGATGAAACGCCGATAATATCCAGCCAGTCCTAGAAAGCTACGGACCTCTGTGGGATTTTCTGGCCTCTTCCAATTGGTCACAGCCTCTACTTTTGCCGGGTCGACCGAAATACCCTCTTGCGAAATTACGTGCCCTAGAAAAGCGATTTTCTCCAGCCAAAAGTCGCACTTGCTAAACTTGGCATACAATTGATGGTCTCTCAGGGTTTGTAAGACAATCTTCAAGTGCTGCTCATGCTCTTCACGGGTCTTGGAATAGACCAGGATGTCATCGATGAACACCACTACAAATCGATCCAGGTAGGGCTTAAACACCTTATGCATTAGGTCCATGAAGGCGACAGGAGCATTGGTCAGCCCAAAGGGCATCACTGCGAACTCGAAATGCCCATATCTCGAGTTGAAAGCGGTTTTCGGAATATCCTCCTTCCTGATTAATAACTGGTAGTACCCTTGGCGGAGGTCCAGTTTCGAGAAAACCACCGCTCCCTGCAACTGGTCAAATAGCTCATCGATGTGGGGCAGTGGATACTTATTTTTAATTGTAATATTATTCAGGCTCCGATAATCGATACACATCCTCAACCCACCATCCTTTTTCTTCATAAACAGTACAGGAGCTCCCCAAGCAGACCCACTCTCATGAATGAATCCCCGCTCCAGAAGGTCCTGTAATTGTAACTTCAGCTCCTTTGAGTTCGGCAGGAGCCATTCGGTATGGTATTTTTGAGATAGGTGAGAATCCCAGTAGCAGGTCTATTTTGAATTCAATTTCTCTTTCCGGAGGTAAGGCTACTAATTCATCAGGAAACACGTCCGGAAATTCCTTCACTATGGCCACATCTTCTACCTTCACTTTATCTGTAGGGGTGTTGATCAAAAAAGCCAAAAATCCTTGCGCCCCTCGACTTACCAATTTTCTAGCCCGAATGCCCGAAATCAAAGCAGATGAGGCTAACCTCCCCCTTATGTCCAACCTTATGGTTGTCTCGCCAGGGATGCAGAATTCTATCACTTTTGTTTTACAGTCCAGTTCGGCATTGTACTTGGCGAGCCAATCCATACCCAAAATCACGTCATACCCCTTAATGACCAAACTTATCAAGTCTCCTAACAATCTTTTCTTTCCTACCCACACTTCACAATCCCTATAAACCATACTAGTAACCAATCGTTGATTCCCCGTGGGTGTACTAACTTCTAGGTCGTATGGTAAACTAGCAGGTTTTATATCGATGCCACACATGAAATCAGGGTTAACAAAAGAATGAGTGGCACCAGGATCAATTAAAACTTTGGCAAAACGGTGAAAAATAGGGATCGTACCTTCTACGACCTCTGAGGAATCCGGGACCTGTCGAGGTTCTATTGAATATACCCGAGCTGGCACTTTAGGTTTCGCCTCATTCCCCTTATTCAGTCCCGTATTGGTCTTGGACGTGGTTTGAGCTCCCCTTCCGTCTTGCGTTAAGAGTGGGCAAGTAGCAAGCTGGTGGTCTATGCTTCTGCAACGCAGACATTTGCCTCCCTTCTTCCAGCAATTGTGTTCAGAATGATTCGGCTTTCCGCAGTACCCGCAAGGCCCGCGGGACGCCGAACCGGAACCCTTTTGAAAGTTTCCACATTGGCCTCTCCCGGCTGGGCCGCCCCTAGACTGAGCCCCTCTGCCGGAACCTGACTGTCGTCCACCTCCAGCTCCACGTCCAAACTTGGAGGAAGTACCTTTGTCCCCTTGTCCGGGGCTGCTTCCAGGAAAGTCCTGCTTTTTCGCCTGGAAGTTCCGAACTTGCAATCGAGCACTCTCTACCCTTTGAGCCTTTTCTACGACCTCGCTAAAAGCATTGATTTGAGCCACTGCGAGGTCCTTCTGGATTTCGACGTTCAGGCCCTGGATGAAACGCTTGATCCGTCGCTACTCAGCCATGATCAACTCAGGCGCAAATTTGGACAGACGGGTGAATTGACTCTCGTATTCCGCCACCGATTGAGCCCCTTGGCGGAGTCGAATAAACTCATCTTCCTTCTTCTCCTAAACTAGAGGAAGGAAGAATTTTGAGTTGAATTCCCTGATGAAATTCACCCAAGTCCTGAGCGTTTGTTCCCGTTCCCATTTTTGTCGTATCACGTTCTACCAGGAACGGGCCGCCCCTTCTAACTGGAAAACGGCAAAAGTCACCTGCCGTTCATCGGTGTAGTGCAAGGCCGCAAAAATATCGACCATCTTCTCGAGCCATCTCTCGGCAACATCCGGATCTGGTCCCCCAATGAACTTGGGCGAGCAAACTTTTGAAATCGTTCGAGAGCTCGGTCTTCGCTCTCGACATGGTTGCCAGGGTTTCCGGGGTTAGGGTTTGGGTTCTGGCCTTGTTGCTGCACCACTTGTGCCAGCAGGTTGGTCATTTGCTGCATAGCGGCAGCGATTTGCACATTGGGGTTCACTTGCGGTTCAGGATTAGGTCCAGAGGAGGTTTCCCCAGTATCCCTATCCGGTGTGGGTTGTCTATTTTCGCGCCCACGTCCCCGTCCACTACGTGTTCCTTCCATAACTTTACTTGGTCTAGACAATGGTACTAAACCAATATAAAACAATGCATGTAAGAAAAATCCAAAACTTTGCCAAACAGATATATACATTCCAAGCAAGACAAGCAACACACATATATACAATCAGTCAAGTCAAGTACAGTCAAGCCAAATACACACATGGATAATCCCCAAGGGAATGGCCTCAACAAAAGAAATATACACGTAGCTAATCCAAAAGTACAAAACGATTAGTTAAGGCTCTTTTCCCTATCCGCCTATATACAAAACAAAACAATCCCAAAAGACACTAAAAGTCGAGATCTAGTCCGTCGATGGGCTAGTAGACCCCCTCGACGGGGTAGATTCACCCGACGGGGTAGATCCAGTCCCAGATTCGGCCCCCGCACATGATTCCTCATCGCTCACGCCCTCGACCACCTCGGCGCAAAGGTTCAGGATCGAAGCGGCTCGATTCTTCACCTTTCGAGCTAGCTTGGACTCGCGCTCATGGACTTCCCTCAGCAGAGTGCAGAGGTCATCAACCCTATCCTCTGCCTCAAGCACATCGTACTTCAGACCATTAATGCGCTTGGCCTGTCTCTCATTGGCTGCCCTAAGCTGGGTCACCTCAGCCTCAAGTCTCGCATTATCTGCGGCCAATTCCTTACGCTCCTCGGCCACGGCCAACACTAGAGCGTTAGGATAGACATACTTATGTCGACACTCGCATCGTCTAAGGCGATTAGACGGGCTCCAACGCACGACGGCCCCTCCCGGCCGTATCTGGTATGGTATCACTGGAAGTGCTCCACTAGGTCTCTCGTCCGGAGGACTATCACTAGGCTCACCCTGTCCGGCCATCCTACACCAAGAGAGCAATTAACCATAAATAAGTTTAAAGGCCATAAATAAAGAACCCTCACATCGAGCATTTTTATTACACCCAAGCTAATTCAAACCTAGACTCTGATACCACCTGTGACAGCCCACCTTCCCCTAAGGCGAACCAAAGGGGTTGGCGGACTGCCTGCCCAACTCTCGCTAGGACTAACGATGCAGTTTAGAGCGATCTATTGTATTCCGGAACTTATAACGCGCGTAAACAAGTCAAAAGGGCAAAATAACCCAAAATAAAAAAAATGAAATCCGGAATCGGCCCCGAATAGTAACCGACCCGTCAGAACCCAATCAAACATCAAAATACATATACAACATAACATTTAGCATTTACAAGCCAAAATGGCATTCAAAAGTGATACAAGAGCTACTACATGTAAGGTTTGCCAAAATCAAAAGTGAAACGGCCCTAAAGGTACATTTAGGGTTTCGATTCATATACAATACAAAAGAGATATTCATCTAGTTCTTTCAGCAACCATCTATCAAGATTCATTCCAAAAAAAGAGTCATATTCCTGTAAGGAAAACAAAAGGAACGATGTGAGCTAATTGCCCAGTGAGATACTATCACTTAAGCAACCAAGTTCATGTAAACATAAAGCTTTTCATTTCAATTCACCAAAAGTAAACAAAGGCACATATTAATGGTGGTGATAAAAGGATACGGATGGCTCTCAAGAGCCCTTTTCCCTCGTTTGCATTTCTTGATTGGACGTCATTGACTCTCCGTCAATGTTCAAAAATAACCAACCGTAGACTCCACTTTACTTCCATTACTTCCACCTAACATTCCCCTATCGGGCCCGAAATCCAAACACTTGCATTGTGGTATTACTCGAGTAAACCGGAATCGAGAGTCTCTCACACTACAAGATTCCATATAACACTTTCCCAAGGCACATTAATTGGCACGACCAAGCCCTCGCCGGCTCGATTCAATCAACGACCCATGGGGTTGAGCTCAAGGATAACAATTGTAGTCGTTGGATGCTCGTCCAAACGACACCAAGCCATGTACTTTCATTTCATCTAGCATTTCATATAACATTCCAATAACATGATAAACAATAAGTGAGAGTGATAAAGTACACTTTCACTTCAAGCAATTAACATTCAAAGCACCAAGTTCAAGTATCACAGCCATATATTAACACACAAGTGAGTAGTACACTCACCAAGCTTGCAAATGGTGTTTCATGCACTTCCGTCAAAAGAACGTCGTGAACCCCCGTCACGCCCTAAAACATGCAAACAAGTACAATGAGACTCGATAAGGAGTCATAAACCAATGCCAAATACGACCCCAATAAGGTTCCATAAGCATGTACAAGCATTACAGGAAATCAGAAAATCCAGAAATGGAAATAAGCTTTAACCCAAGAAAATAGTTTTTGACGTCATTTTACGGTTTTGGTGCCAATGGCACTACAATTATCGGATGAAGGTACAAGACTCACCGTTTCGAAGCTAAAAGATAGGGCTACAATATTACAGAAGGTCACTCAGTCCAGTTCCTATAGCAACCAGGTCAAAAATACCATAGACTACACCAGAATCGCAAAAACATGTTTACAAAATGTATCCTGGCGTAAACATCATAAATCAGGCTACCGAAATCCAAATCCAGTAATTCCAAAGCCATCCGAAAGCTTAGAAACAGGGCTACATTTCATCAGAAGACCTCAACAACCAATTCTGAAGCATTCCTAACCAAAATAGCCAATTACAGACGCAATTCTCCAATTTGGGTAAAACCAGGACAGCAAGGGTAATTTTGACTTTTCTCATGCTATGCTACTCCGATTGACCTGAAATTTTGCAAGAACCTCTAAAATGTCATTCCCTACAACTTTCATGTTTTAAGCTAAGGCCAATTAGGTCTCTAACTAGGAGCTACAAAATCAGGCAGAATGTTCTTCACAAAAACCCTAACTTGTCAATTTTTCTTCCAAACAGAAATTGGTTGCAATTAATCACTTTTTCCACCTCCTAGAGTCATTACATACCATTTCCAATCATCATAGATAGACACACAATCATGTTCATATTAAAACAGAAAAATCACCAATAAATAGAAAACTTCACTAATTCAACCACAAATCAAGATGTAATTCATAATATTGCACCTTATACTACCACTAATCACAAATTAAGCATCATTAGAGGAAGGAAAGTGGTTCTTCACAACTTACCTTAGAAACAAGAGAGAGGGAGCAATAGGTCCTCTTAGCTTTCCAAATAACCCCACAAATCAACTCACTATCACTAATTGAAGAGGTTTTATGGAGAAATTTCAAGTTTCAATGGTTGGTTGGATTGATTTGAGCTAAATGGAAGCAAAACTTGAAGAGTTTCTTTCTTTCTTTTTGAGAGAGAAAGCCGGCCACAAGAGAAGAGAAAATGGAGAAATTTTGGTAGTTTTTGATTTATTTAGTCACTTGGTAAGACCATGAATAGTGGTCTTAAGGTAAACCCACTCAAATGGTGACACTTGTCACCTTTTATTAAATGCTTACCTAACTTGTCTCTCTTATACCAATCCACTTAGCATCCTCTAATTATCTCTTCACACCCGGTAAATTATTTTCAGTATCCAAAACTTAATCTAGTTGGCCGAATTTTTTCGAACTTTTCGCACTATTGGGTCCCACGTCCGGTACACGCTCTTAATTTCTCAAAACCTATTTGATACTAGAAAAATCATTTAAAAATTATATCTGCTCCTTAAAAATATCTAGAATTTTTCCTGCTCACGAAAATGCAGAAAACAAGCCATGAAAGATAATAAAACCTAGAAAATGGAAAAAATTACGGGTTCTCACAATCTAACAAAATCTGTATGAAAAGTTGGCATATCTCAACACTCTTTCTTGCCACTTTTGCTGCAGATTTTGAATTGTCTTCTCAAATCTTTGAACCTTGTTTTGGACAAGGCTTTCATAAAAATATCTGCAATCTGATCATTAGTCTTGCAATGTTTCTTGAGACAAACTTCAAAATCAATACCAAATTTTCTGATGTATTCAAATGATTTCTTTGCAACTTGAAAGTGGAACTCCCATACGTAATAGATGAACCTGAAGAAGAAATTCGCAATACAAAAAAAAATTGCTATGAGAGACATAAAACAATCCTTCAAATTTTTGCATGGCCTTTTATCAGCTTTGTCACCACTATCATCCTTGGGTAGCTTTTCATGAATTTTCACAATGTAGCCTCCTTCAATTGCCTCATCAATGATCTCCTCCTGAATTTTAGTAACATCTGAATTTTTTGGTTCATAATACTACACCTTAGAATTGTCAGTTTCTGACAAATTCAAAGAAAAATTTTTACCTCTCATTTTCACTGAGAAAAGTTCATTCCCAACTGGATCATGTATAACACAAGTCCTGTTTTTGAAGATGACAGAATAATTCTTCTCCAATAACTGTCCAACACTTAATAGATTTTGATTAATTTCAGGTACATACAAAACATCAGAAATAATTTTGGTACCTGAACCATAATCTATAGAAACACTTCCTTTGCCTTTCACCTCAATATAATCTCCATTTCCAATTCTGACTTTAGAAATTTGTGATTTATTAAGTTTCCTAAATATAGATTCATCATATGCCATGTGATGAGTGCAACCACTGTCTATTAGCCAAGTTTCAGTACTGAAATTATTGCTTGTAAAACAAGTGGCCACGAAAAGTTGCTTCTCATCTTGTTCATCAACCATCTGAGCGTGATGTTCTCTTTTTCCTTTATTTTTGCAAACTCTCTCCATATGTCCCATTTGCTTATAAAAGTTACATTGAATGTCAGGTCTAAACTAACAATATATTGAAAGATGTGAGGTTTTCTTACAGTGTGGACACGGAAGATTTCTGTCATTTTTCTTCTCATCTTTGCTATTGTTTCTTGATCATTTCTTTCACCTTGTCAAATTTGATTCTTGTTTATTGCTTGAAAAGCACCTTCAATGACTTCTTCAGTTCTTATGGCTCGTCTTTGTTCTTGTGCCTCTAAAGCATTGATCAATTCTGGCAAGGTCATCCAAGAGAGATCCCTTGAATCTTCAAGAGAGGAAATTTTGACTTCAAACCTTTTTGGTAAACTCACCAAGACTTTCTCCAGAACTCTGCTATCCGGAAGTTGTTCTCCAATCAATCTGATTTTGTTCACAATATTTAAGAGTTTGTCAGAATAGTCTTTAATGTTTTCTTTGTCTTTCATCCTAAGGAGTTCAAATTCTCTCCTAAGGTTCAAAACTTGCATATGTCTTGTTCTGTCATTGTCTTGAAAAGCCACTTTGAGAGCATCCCAAGTTTCCTTTGCAGTTTCACAAGTCATAATTTTTGTAAATACTGCATCGGAAACTGCTAAATGAATGCATGTCATGGCTTTTGATCTCATTTTGACTGCATCCCTATGGGCTCTCATCTCTGCAATAGTTGGATCTTCCGACAATTTAGGAATATAATCTGTTTCTACCGTATCCCAAAGATCATTAGCCATCAAATAGGACTTCATTTTGACAGCCCAGGTTTGGTAGTTTTCACTAGTGAAATTTGGAGGATTAGACAAGAAGTTATTTCCTGGCATTTTGATGTTCAAGGCTTAAGTGTGAAAAAGGGATTCTCACCAGATTCACTAACTCTCAAAGAAACAGACCCTTAAGATTTAGGCTCTTGATACCACTTTGTTGATTTTTTGGGGCATACACTAAGAAACAACACCTTAGTGTTGCAAAAAAAAAAATCTTATAAGAGACTTGTATTGAATGTGAAAAATGAGCTTATGTTCTACATTCATCAACTCACTATTTATAGTGATTACATGAAACAAACTAGCAAAATATCCCACTAACAATTATCCTAAAAATCTCAACAAAATATAATCTTTTTTTACTAGCAAATCTTAGCTAATATATTTGTTAACAAACCAACATGATTTTTGATTAGCAAATATCCTTATTCTTCTAATAACTAAATTATTTTGATATCAAATATAATCTAGCAAAATTTGTAGGAAAAGTTGGCATATCTCAACACTTTTTAACTCTGCTCTGGTGTGGTTCTCCTGAATGCTTTTTAGATTCAGGACTACATGACTACATGAAAAGTGACGAGGGGACGTAGCTCTCCTGAATCCTTTTTAGATTGAATTCATATCCAAGGGGACGTAGCTTGACAGCTATACAAGACTACATGAAAAGTGAAAGCATTAATGTATTAATGTATGATAGTTTACACAGAAAAAGGCGTAAGTTGACTCTACAAGTACCCACGGAAAATCGTGATTCAAGGAAAGTGACTTATGACTTATATGACAGGCTTATCATGAGTAGTATATCTAGATTATGAGATGAGATATTAATAACTTTATTTGAAATCAAAATCCCTGCGAAATTGAATCAACATGATTGTAACCTCTCACTATATATTACATCCTCAATCAGAAAAATTGTAAGGGGTAGCCCCACCTTTGCGGAAATTCAACTTGCACATGGAGATGTAGGAGTATACACATTTCATTTCCGTTGTTTATTTTTATTTTTTATTATTTTTATTTTAAATGTGCTAAGTTGACCTTCAAAGTAGAACAAAATTATTTTGAGCAAAAAACCGCGGTGGTTCTCTAACTTTTAACTTTGCACAGTTTTAGTCCTCCAACTAATAATTGCGCAAATGTAGTCCTCCAATTAAAAAAATTGTATATTTCTACTCCATCCGTCCAATGTATTTGTTAAGATGGACGGGAGAGACATCACGGACTACTTTCATAACATTTGTTGGGGACACTATTGTACAAAAAACAGCAAAGTCCCTCAAAAGCTTCAAAGTTCGGACTGTTAGCGGAACTTCTTCTTCACCCGCCTCTACAAGAACCCTAAAATACTCCTTGCAGTGACGAGATTTGCAGCAGAGAAAAAGACGATCGGGTTTGAAGTCTGCCCAGAGGAATGGTGGAATGGAAAATTAGGAGAAGGGGCGTCTACTTCGACCCCCAGTTAGTATACGGTATGTGCACTTAAACTGTACAAAGTTCTGCAAAAATGAGCAACAATTGATGGTTATTTGTGTTACAGTGATTGCTAAGTACATAGGAAGTTTTATTTTGGTTGTGGGGTTGAATGTGAGGGTGTTTTGTCTCAAATATGGGAGGAAAGTGGTCCCATATATGGGTTCACTGTCTATAAATAAGCACCAGTGGTCCTGAAGCATATTAATAAAATTTACTGGGCCATGACTACTTTGTCCTGTTGAGCTAGCCTAATTATTTAATTTCTATTGTTGATTAGTTTAGTATATATTATTTTAATTGTGCCTATTGACCTAGGTTTGGGATTAAGGTCTTTTATACAAAATTAATGAGTTAATTAATTAGTTACCAAATTAATTAATGATTACTCATAATTGTTAATATAGATGCAAGATCTGAATGGTTTACTATAAGTGCATCACAGGGGAAAGATTCGTTGGGAAAGTTACATAAGTTATGTTGGTGGTGATGTGGACCATGTAGACTTATGTGATTGTGAACGGATGTCAATTCATGAACTGAATGAAATGGTAGAGGAGCTAGGTCATATCAGGAAACCATAATGTATTACTATCTTGAACCAACTAAAAATCTTAACAGTGGGTTAAGGGAATTGTGTATAGATGCTGATGTAAACAAATTTTGTACCTTGGCTTATGAATATAAAGTGATGGAGGTTTACTGTAACAACTTAACAATTGAAGAAATTGATCAAATTTTGATGGAGGCTGGTAGGGGTAATTCAGTAGAGCAGAAAAAATATGGTTTTGGTAATCGAAGAATTAGATGATGAAGGTAGGGTGGTTGCGGAACCTTGTTTACAGATGGTACGTAGTGGAGTAGGGGCATCATAGTCAACTTGGCAAACTGTTGACAATGACACAAGTACTTCAGCACAACCATTAAGGGAGAATGGAGCAACTGTTGAAAATCCAAGGAATCAACAGGGCACTAAACATGAGGGGCCTGCAACGACAATGGGAGATATTGATGGTGAAGTTGCATCTGAATCATATGCTAAAGTAGAGAGGTTTCCTTGGGATATTGATTATTGTGCAGATGAACAGCTTCTTTATAACCTCATTAGAGAAGGAGACCAACAGCAACTGGATACAAGAGGTGAACAGCAGCATAATACATCTGAGAGGTCTTTGCATGCTAGAAACAAGCATCAGCAGTCTAAAAACCAAGTAGGAGCTGAGCAACAACCCCAACAGCCCTCAGTTCAGCAGAAAACCAACAATCAGCAACCATAGCATCCAAAATTAAGGAAGAAACAAGTGAGGAGAAGAAGAGAGAAACCTGTAGGTGAAGGTCCATATCCTGAGAGGCTGACAAATGCATTGGATGAAGACTATGTAGCGGATCACTGAAGCAGTGATTACAGTTCATCAGATGAAGATGAGAACCAGTTTGAAGGGAGATACAAGAGATTTGTATGGGATAAATTCATGATAGACCCCAAGTTTGAATTGGGGATGAAATTTGAGTCAAGGCAACAATTCAAGGCAGCAGTGACCGAATATGGTATCAAAAAAGGTAAACCAGTCTGGACATGCAAAAATGATATCAAAAGGGTGAGGGTTGTTTGTAGAGACCATGTCCTTGGTTTGTCTTTGCATCAATTGAGATGGCACTTGGTACATCAGATTTGGAGGTAAAAACAATGCATGATATGCATGAGAATTGCAATCACGCTTGGAAGAATAAAAACATGACTTCTACGTGGCTATCCAATAGGTATATGGAGAGAATCAGGTCTAACACAAAAATACTCGTTAGGGAGCTTAGGCAAACTGTTCATGAGGACTATGAGGTTGAGATTTCTAAATAGGTGGGTAGAAAAGCAAGAGCCAAGGCTATACAGCTTATTAAGGGGTCTGCAGAGGCACAATACAAGAAGATTTGGGAATATTGTAATGAGATAAAGAAGACACATGGGGGAAGTACTATGGAGGTCATGTTTACCCCACAGTTAATCCAAGATTCATGTGACTATACTGCTGCCTTGGGCCACTTAAGCAAGGCTTTAAGGATGGTTGTAGGCCCTATTATAGGTTTAGATGGATGCCATCTGAAAGGCACTTATCCAGGACAATTACTTACTGCTCTTGGAGTGGACTCTAACAATGGTTATTGGCCAATTGCATGGGCAATTGTGGAGAAAGAAGCCACGGAACAATGGACATTGTTTCTGAAGTTGTTGAGTGAGGATTTGGAATTACAAAACCAATACCACTACACTTTTATCTCTGATCAACAAAAGGTTATGCACTATAATTATTGTAGATATCATTGTAATCTGGTTTCTATCGTCAAGACAAATGTCTACTTTTCTTTTTATATTGCAGGGACTTGATAGAGCATTAGCTGAGGTGCTTCCAAACTGTGAGCACCGATATTGTGTGCAGCATTTATATAGAAATTAAAAAAAAAACATCCAGGAGAGGTGTTGAATGAGAGATTCTGGAATATTGCATACTGTACTACACCTGAGCACTTCAATGAGGCAATGGCAAATCTGGAGACTTATGACAAGGAAGCACACAGTTGGTGAAAAAGGCACGTCATCCTCGGCATTGGTGCAAGGCATTTTTTCCAACTCATACCAAATGTGATATGCTGATCAATAACCTTTGTGAATCTTTCAATGCTCATATCCTTGAAGCCAGAGATCAGCCTGTAATTTCACTACTGGAGACTATCAGAGAGTATATTATGGATAGGATTCAACAAAGAAAGGTAGCCATGGAGAAATGTAAGGGTTCTATTGGACCACTGCCCATCAAAATTGTTGATGAAAGGGTGAAGCGTTCAATTCACTTGAATCCTATTTGAAATGCTGCTGTTGGTTATCAAGTAAAGGGCCCTAAAGGAGACCAATATGCTGTAGACCTAAAAAAAAGACATTGCACGTGCAAATTGTGGGCCATAAGTGAAATTCCTTGTTGTCATGCAATAGCAGCAATTCATAGGAATAATTAGGGGTGGCAATCGGGTCAAATTCAGGTTGACGGATTGGGTTGAGATCCGGGTATAACAGAAAATCCGCTGACTCAAACCTGACCCGCCAACTCGAAACGGGTCAGGATACCTGACACGAATCCGAAAATTTCGGGCTGCCAAGTCGACTCGAAATGATCCGAAACTTAATTTTAATTTATTAATTTATCACTGTAATTTTTAATAAAATCAATTTCTCACAAAACTAATTACATAATCAAGTAATAAAAATTTAAATAAATAATTCTAAACAAATCTAAAATAAATTAAACACCGTAAAAGTGTTTTATCCCAAATAAAATATAAAATAAATTAAAACAGTATAAAAATAAAGAATAATATGATATATTATTTGTCCAAATATAATAATTTCAATTTCACACAAATTAAATAAATTCATTTAGGATTAAATAATTAATGCCTTTGAGAAAAAAGAATAACTTAGTTTAGTCAGATAAAATAATTTTTATGTTTATTAAATTATTTTTAATTCGTAAACGGATTATATCGGGTCACCCATAGGTTGACCCGAAATCGACCTGTTTTCTTTTCAGGTTCATCGGGTTCGACCCGATTCTGATCCGAACCTCTGAAATCTCAACCCAAATCCATTAATTTCGTGTTAGATTCGTGTCGTGTTTGCAAGTCATGTCGAAAATTGCCACTCCCAGAAATAATGGAAATCCTTATAACGAAGTTGAAGGTTGCTACAGTACAGATCTATTTTTTAACATATATTGTAATGTTCTCCAACCAATTAGTGATGAAATTCTATGGCTCCCATCCACCATACCTATATTGGACCCACCACTCACTGTTGCTCAACCTGGGAAGCCAAGAAAGGCTCGAAGAAGAGACATCACAGAAGGAAAAAATCATGGTAGAAAACTGAGAAGGGGAATTGTTGTACATTGTAGAAAGTGTGGGAAGGCAGGTCACAATGCAACTACATACTGCAAAGAAGGGTCTACTCAATCTAATCAAGTAGAAGAGGGTTCTGATATTGATGTATATACTCCACAGGGTGCATTGCCTCCTAAAAGTCCAAAATCCTTTGCGAGACCATTTAAAAGGCAGACTTTAAGTATTAAGAAATTGTGGTATACATGAAAAGGCAGTTTAAAATCTTACTTTTTACTATTTGCTGTCATTGACAAGTTAGAAAGGACCAGCAAAGGAACAAAAAAAAAAAAGTGCAGCGCCAATCTCCTCAAGTTCACGAGACATATGATCATCAACGTTCGGGATTTGAATCTGTACACCAACATAAGCATTAGAATGAGACACAACAACAGCAAGTGGATCAGCAAGACCACCAATCATCATTCTAGCATGGCGCTAATCTTCAAGAACAGCAGGCCTCTTATAGCGCTCCCTTAACACAGCAACTACCTCCTAAGAGGCAGAAGCAGAAAAATTCAACAAAACAGCCTTTAACAAATGCTAATAAAGAATTTATCAATCTGAATTACGCATATTTGGGCAAGCAACCTCCCTTCACTATTGGGAATTGGAAGGAAAAATGGAGTGGCAGGGGCAGAGGAAGAGCTAGTAGAGGAAGGGGAACTGGAGGTACAAGAGGATAGAATGCAGCTTAATCCAACAACACCCACTGAAGTAGTCTGTTTTTGCTATACCTAGCAGTACTTTATTGTTGGATCTCTTTTGACTGGAAAATGTCTTTTGTAATAGACAACTTTTGACCAAGTAATGATTTTTTGTCCAACTGCTTTTGTGTAGCTGGATTAGTTTTTTGTCTACTAATTGTTAATGGTCAAGTTTGACTATTGTATCCCTTTGGACTGCTATGTTAGCTTTTATCCACTGAATGAATATAACAGGACATTTTGTTTTATTCTGATTTTTCTATTATTTTTAGCATTCATTCAATTGTTCCCATTCTACTGTCGTCTTCATGTGTGACTGCCAACCTGCCATAACAATTTCACAGCTATACCAGTTCAGATCAAACTTCATTCTATTATTTCCATTCTTCCAAAAGCATAGAGTACAATTCAACTACAGATTTGTTAGCCTAGCTAACACTACAAAAGGCTAATACAATTTTTACATTATCTTAAAATCAGATTACTCCATTAGCATCTTGATAGATACAATTTTCACATCAACACAATTTTCATAGAGCTTCTTCCAGAAGTCCATCTTTCATCTCGAGGCCAAACCACCATTAATAAGATTAAAACCCAAGAGAGTACCAATAGTCTTACAAGCCACTTCCTAATATGTTTTTGCCTCGCCAATTCGTGTTCCATGTCCTTCACTTTCACCTTCAACTTTGTAGCTTTTGACTCCAATTTGGTCAGTACAGTTTGCAATTCATCCCTTTGTTGTTCAGTTGCATTCACCCTTCTTAGAAGACCGGGTATCACCTCAATTGACCGACACATTTCCTCGTCGATCCAATCCCAAAACTCGCAACCCCCACTGCGCATACTGCATACCTCCTGCCAGGATTTTGAGATGTCCACGAAGTCACCATCTTTGTCGATTTACCGCAGGGGCACACAGGGAGAGTTGGAGTGTTCAATCTCCTCATTTTCGGCTCAATTGAGACCAAGAATCTACTGCTACCAGTCCTACAAGCTTCAGATGTCAATTGGAGTGAAAATGAAGAAGAAGGAGATTTTTAAGGTAAGTCCCTCTGCTGTGCTAACGAGATTGCCCCCAACAAATGTTATGAGAGTAGTCCGTGATGTCTCTCCCATCCATCTTAATAGCCACATTGGACGGATGGACTAGAAATATACAATTTTTTTAATTGGAAGACTACATTTGCCCAATTATTAGTTGGAGGACTAAAACTGTGCAAAGTTAAAAATTAGAGAACCACTGCGGTTTTTTGCCCAATTATTTTTTATTTTAAATGTGCACAGTATGGAAGAATAATACTTTCTGAGCTAAACTTAAAACGGAACGTGGAACTTATTCTACCTTGATAAAGCATATCTTAAGTTCAATCTGGAGACATCTGTACAAGGTCTCGTTGAAATCTTCATCTTAGGATGCCAAAATAAAATTTTAACATGAGCAAGAAGACTTATTGTTTTTAACCAAAAAACATGCAACTGTCATTGTATTTGCAACGGATGACCCCATCACTCATTAGTGCATGCACTAACAAAACCACACAAATAAAAAATCTGCACAGATCAGCTATACAGCAGATCAACAAAAGATCGCTTCTCGATGTTTTTTATAGGCCACTAAACAGTACACTTTTTCCACAGCTAAAAGAGATACTCCATCAATTTTAAGCATGACATACTTAATGAGGACATAGTCAGTAAAGCCACAGAAATTGTTCCCAAAATTGATTTAGGAAATTAGTCTTAATCACTTCAGCTGAATTCTTTCACATAAAATCCATCAAAAGTTTTTCTATGCTTTTTAATACCTAATTGATTGTTTCAATGCAGTCTTATCTGACAAGAAATCTTCACACCCCATACAAACTTTCACCTCCCTCCGCCTCTCCAGGAAAGAACAAGAATAAGAAAAAGAAATGACAGATATGAAACTTGCTAGACTAGAACAGAGTGTATTGTTAACATTTTGATGAGCCACTAAAACTTTTTTCTTTTTCTTTATTATTTTGACGATTGCAGATGGGAACCTAACAGAAGTTCAACGAATTGGTATACTTGTGCAACAAACGCCAATTCTTTAGTTATTATTGCAATTTAGCAACAATCCAATACTAAAAGTAATGAATTCATTATCAGGAAGTTTATTTTAGATGAACAAGTAAATGTATTTATCAGGAGAACAATATGAAAAGAATGGAGAGTTTCTTGGACAGATTAGTGCAACTTATTTTAAGAAAAAGATATATTTGCCACATTCCTATCCAGTATATATACAATTTAGTACAGCATTGACATTAATTTTAAATAATAAAAGCTCAATGAGTTCTTATACTGATAAAACTGTTGAACGATTACCAATGCCTACAAATTAAAGGATTTAAAGGTTCGCTACTAAGGATCCTTGTGTAGTTTAGTTTATAGTTAAACGGAAAGTGATCAGAATACATTTTCTGGATTATACTTGAAAAGTTGGCCTCCAATCAAATGCAGTGACAGAAGTCAACAGCCATGACCATCCATGGGACCTCAAAATTTTAACCCAAACCAAGATACTGGTGCAAAAATTTTTTACACGTTTAAACTGGCTGCACCTTTGGCTACATTTAGGAATTGAAAAAAGGTAACAAATTTATTCTGCTTACAAGAAAAAACTTCCTCCAAATTATTAAAAATGCAGCTTGTAACTAAACCTTTCTATAAATCCAGATAAAAAAATTATATTTTCAGATGAAGTTTCATTCTTAATTCCAATGAATTCAGCTATTAGTTATCCAAACTAAAGTTACATGCAAGCAAAAAGTACTAAAACCCATGAAACACAAAGAAAAGGAGCCGTACAAGTTACCTTTTAAGTGATATGCTACGCTGAAGTTCTCTAAGAAAGGATAAGCAAGAAGTCTCTCTGAAGAAGCTGTACATATCCAATTAACACCAGCAGGCTTCTGTGAACTGCTACACCAGTACAGTTATAAATTGAACTTCCCTTAAAGACCACAGCTTTTTCCACCTGGACTGAAGAGCTTTGAGGCATTTCACAAAATATGACCAAGAGAGCTACTCAAGGCTCAGCTGCAACACTTCTTATATTCCATAAAGATGATAAGTTAAAACAGAATCAAAAGCAAACCTATATAATGTTAGTTAAAGTTTAGGGGCCAAAAACCAGTAGGACCAAAAGTTGCAACCAATGTGAAGGTCCTCTTTACCCCCCATCCATAAACTTCTTGCTATCAGGACCAATCTTCAGCATCAACATAAGTAGAGAAGGATTTTTCTGGTTTTCAGTAGATGAATCAAGTAAAATGGAAAAAGTAGATGCATCTAGCAAGAAACCTCTACGAACCATTTCTTCATGGTAGACTATTGCATCATCATAATGGCCTCCTTTAAGGAGTTGTTGCAGAATAACATTGAATGTAACGCTATCTGCCAGGCAACCATTTTCTTCCATTTTTCCAAAAAGCTCTTTAGCTTCGGTGAGCAGGCCGTGTGAAAGCAGGCCAGCAATCATTGTGGTGTATGTTGGGACATTAGGATCCAATCCTTTATCATTGAGATTGTCAAAAAGATCAAGAGCACTATCTAGCCTCCCACTTTTGCACAAACCATCAAGGATGATACTGTACATGCCTATATGATGATCGATTCCATCAGCTTCCATTGAATGGAATAACTGCAATGCTTCGTCGACATGTCCAGTCTTGCATAATCCATCCAACATCAAACAGAAAGTGTAAAAATTAGGCTTTATGCCAGCAGTTTGCATCTCATCGAAAACTTCTCTTGCACTAAGATAGCTTCCTACGCTATATAACCCCTGCAAGACAATGTTATAAACAACAATATTAGGTGTTAAACCTTTATGCTGAATCTCACGAAAGATATTCATGGCTGCTTCCACTTTCTTGTGCTTGCAATAGCCATTTATCAGAATACCATAGCTATGGAGGTCAGGAGTAAGGCCGCTAATAACCATGGCTTCAAAGACCCTCCTTGCTTCATCTATTCGGCGCTTTAAACAGTATCCATCCATTAAGGAACTGTATGTGACCAGATTGGGATTGTGACCTTGCCTAATCATGATGCCGACTACCTCTTCAGCAATTTCGATATGTCCTTCCTTACACAGTGCATCCACCACTATATTGAAAGTAACAACATCTGGAGTAATTTTGTAATCCTTCATCTCAGAAAAGAGCTTTGTAACGTCTTTCCATCTATTTAAATTGCATTGACCACCAATCAAACAATTATAAGTGACAACATCTGGGGGAATGCCCTTTTCAATCATCTCCTGCAAAAGGGCAAAAGCTTCACCGACCATTTTATCTTTGCAAAAGCTGTCAATGATAGTATTGTACACATTAACATTGAGCTTACATCTTCTTCTTTTTTCCATGACTCTTAGGAATTCAACAGCCTTTTGAGTGTTGCCCACCTTACAGAGCCCATCTATCACAATCAGAAACATAACTTCATTGGGCTCGCAAAGCTTTTCGAAAATTATCCTCTTAAACAATTCTTGTGCTTGGAGAACCTTATGTTCCCGAAATAGTCCTTTAAGTAGAGTACTAAAGGTGACTATGTCGGGCAGAATACCACGCTTGAAGAAGACACCCAATACAGAAAACCCCAAATCCACTCGACCCATGAGGCTGTAACAATTAATCACAACATTGAGGGTGTAGTCACTAAGAGGAATGCCCCTGACGTACATATCTCTGAAAACTGAGACAGCAGATGAATAATGCTTCTTCATCTTAACAATGCGGTCCACCAGTCGATTGAAATAAAAAACATAGGGAAGAGGCCTCATCCGGACCATCTGCTGGTATAAGCTAAGAGCATCATCAAGATTGTCAATACTATCAATCCTACCCTTCAACCCAGAAAGAAATTGCAAAACATTACCAGAAGACGTTCCAATTTGGTGCTGATGATTTCTAATTTTATCACTACTAGTTGCTATAGCTGAACAGAAAGCTAATTGGGGTTTAGGGCTTGGAAATGCAGAGAGAAATGAAGCGAGAGTAGTACAATTAGCAGCAGCAGCAGTACCTAATGAAGCCGCTCTTCTCTTCATCGCCACTCCAACTCTCCAAGTCTGAAATGACCTGTTTACTGATCAGGCACAGTGGGAAGCTTTCTGAATACAACGTCGTCAATTTCGGATTATTATGACCCAATCAAAAGGGTTTCCGGCTGGGCCCATACCAAATTTTAACGGCTGTTTTGTCTAGGAGTATGGCCACAAACGAACCGAATAATCGTTGGGTTTGTTTGGACAAAGAAAATTTGCAAGATTTATTTCAGATTTTGTTTTGCTTGCATCATACACACAATTCCCAATCACCTTTTTATCTCACATACATCACATTACAAAAAGTACTACAGTAACTAGATCAAATAAATCATCCAAATAAATTCTTATCCAAACAAACTCATTCAATTTTGAAACTGTCCAGCGCAATTTGGAGTTTTGAACTTGAATTCCAATTCGAGTTTAAAGTTTAAGTTCAAACTGGATTCGATTTAATATTAAGTAGTTTCTAGTTTGATTCGAGAGTTCAAAATATATTTTAATATTGGTTTATCAATAACAAATATATAATATCTATAAAATAAATAGAGAAAATAACATGTTTCATCCATCACATTTTGTAAAAATGTTCTTTTTGTCCCTCACATTTAAAACGAAGCAAATTGGTCCTTCATATTTAAAAACCCAAACTTTTATATTTTAGAAATAAACTCTCAGTTGTGAATCAAACTATTTAACAATCCGGTTACAAATTTTGAGGGTAGAATTGATAGATCACTCGCAAAAACATATTTCTAACAAATAAATTAAAGCAATTAAAAAATCTTAATTAAAACACATTTGTTTCTTCAAAAGAACGAAATAGTGCTAAAGCTCTCAAGCACTAAACCCTTAAAAATATGTGTTTTGCAAGTGATCTATCAATTCTACCCCCAAAATTTGTAACCAAATTGTTAGATAGTTTGATTCACAATGCAAGTGATATACCAATTCTACCTACAAAATTTGTAATCGGATTGTTAGATGGTTTGATTCACAACTGAGAGTTTATTTCTAGGATGTAAAAGCTTGGGTTTTTAAATGTGAATGACCAATTTGCTTCATTTTAAATGTGAGAGATGAAAAGAATATTTTTATGAAATATGAGAGATAAAACAAGTTATTTTTCCAAAAAAAAAATAAATATGTTATTATGTATAAAATATTTATTATATAAAATAAAAATATAAAAATTTATTCAAGTCAAATCGAGCGTTAACGAGCCGAATGTGGTACAAGTTTTTGATTTGATACTTAATAAAATTCATGTACTAATTTTAAATTGAGTTCGAACTTGTTCAAAATTGAACTTGATTCGATTCATTAATGATTCGAGCTCGAATGGTTCACTAAGGGCTCGATTCGTTTATAGTTCTCGATGAGAGGATGCACGCAGTTCTCAAACTCAAGGAAAGCGACCCCACAATAATTTGAATTCTTTATTTTAACTTCAAATTATATTGCTCGTTTTTACTTTGTTTTTCAACAACAACATTATATTAGAAAAAGCGCCCAACTAGCCCCGTCGAATAGTAGGGGCACCGACGGTTGTCACTGACAACCATCTAGAACATGATAAGTATTTTTGAACGGGTTGTAATTCAAATTGAACTGTTTGTACATTCATGTATGGGACTCACATGAACAGTAATAGAATAGTACACATCTGTTGTAAAGATATACGATGTGTTTAATACGAATTACAACCCGGTCAAAAAGCTTTACACTATTTCGGATGATTGTCACTAACAATCGTCTGTGCTCTCGGTCCACCAATCGAATTAGATGAAAAGAAATCCAAGTCAGATTAGATTGAAAAAAAGTTTCACTTCTCACATGAGGGTGCACAATTTACTATTTGCTGTTATTTTGTAATATCTATTTGTTATCACAATTTGCTATTATCTTTATTTTTAATATATATTTGTTATTAAGCGCATGCCCCTCATTCAAAAGAAAAGGAATTTATGTTGAAAATTTTATCTGTTGAATTTCACTTTATGAGCTTACTTTTATTTTTTTTTCCTTTTCATTATGCATTAAATAAAGAAGTATCCACTACAAATAAGCGCACTTTATTCATTTTCTATATATATTTATCAAAATATAAAATTAATTCTCATAAAAATGATTTCGAAAATTGTACTATTTTAAACATTTCATACACATGCGTTGGGTGTGCATTAATTACTAGTCTATACAAATTATATAACGGAGCATTATTGTATGGTGTTAAATACAATTGTAACTTTTTGAACTTTCTATTGTACTCTTAGTCGTATAGGTATGTGTCCACAACCTCTTTGATTAATCTACCTCCATATTGAGTTTTAAAAATTTTAATTCAAGAATAGATAAGCCCAAGCCAAAAATCTCAAAGGATTTACCTCAATCCCAATAAGCGACTACAGCTACTTTAAAAAAAAAAAAACTAAAATCGATCAATACTAGAACCAAAGAGGTAATAAGAGAAAATAGCAAATAAGAAAAAATACAAAATGGACAAAGATGAAAGATCAATCAATCACATGGTTGAATATTAGTATCGGAAGAAAAAGGAAGGTAAGCCAATTCTAAACAAAAATTCTAACAAATGCTTAACAATGTATACATTATTTAAATATGCAAAATTACTTTTATTTTTTTTTTGAAAATAAATTACTTTTAAACTTAGTCCATAGGCAGCACTGAAGGCATAAAAGTAAACAACTATAGCAACGAATAAATTATAAGAAAAATGAAGGTGAGGCAATTCTGAATAAAAATCCAATAGATGCAAGCTTAGACATTGAATACACTAATTAAATTAAATGCGCAAAATTAGTTTTAAATTGCAGTCCATAGATATTACTAAAGGTATAAAGGTAAATAACCATAGCCAAAGATTAATTTTTCATTTAACCCTGCAACATCGTTAAGTGTAGTTAAATCCAACAAAGGACAACAAAGTAATTTTGTCCAATTACCAAGCTTCCATGAGCTATACCAAACGCTGCAAGCAAAGCTCAATGTCTGGTAAATTCCAATACAAATCCCAAACTGTATGATTAAAATTCGGAGATGAATGTGACTAAAACTCATTATAAATATACGACACCATTTCTTTACAAAATTGGTGACATGTTTATTAACATATCTAGTTTATTGGGGAATGCCAATGTTTGCGATTGATTTCAATTGCTGATTTATTAAATATTTTTTGTTACTTTATTTTCTAAATTTTTATGTCTAATTATCAGCTATTTGAAAATGGCGCATCACTCTAAAAAAATGGTTTTTTCTTTCTTTGCAAAATGAGGGGGGAGACATTTAATTATTATTATCAAATTTTGAGAGGCCAATTTTTTTTTTATTCATTTGTCCGTGATTAATGTTTTTTTTCGATTGCCCATTGAATTACATTCAATATTTACTCCTTGAAATCTCCTCAAAATTAAATTACCTTTTTGTTGCTGTTGTCTAACAAAATAGGGCCCATTTGGCAAGTGAGTTTTTTGGGTGTTTGTGTAAAACTTTATTGTAACTTATTATAGAAGTTTTTAAAAATTTTTTGAAGTGTGCAAATTTTTGAATATTTTAAAATGTATAGTTTAAAAACTTTGAGAAGTTTTTTGAGGTTACTGTAGCTAAAATTTTTTTAAAAACTTGTTGCAGACAAACTTGGCAAAAAACTCAAGTGCCAAACACGTAATCATCAATTCTTCGCAAAAAGTTATATTAAAAAATTAGGTTTTTTTTAAGGGTGTCCAACAATTAATGTTCAATTGTCATTCCTTTCTACTTAATCGTTATTTGCATATTTAATTTTTTTCACCTATTATCCTTAATAGTTTATGTTTAATGGCCACCTGTTTAAGTTATTAGCTTTGTATTTTTTACTAACATGTTGCATTTGATTACCGTTTCTTTTTTTAGATTAACAACGACTTTGTTTCTACATAAGAAAATCATCCTTCCTTGGCTAATCTTTTGCAACTAATTGTTAATTGCTTAAATACTATACTGTCATTCTTTGGCTACCGAAATAATTTGAATAAGTTAACAAAGTTTTCCAATTATTTGTTAGTTGTTATGTGAGGAGATGTTGATATTGATCCTACTAAGAAATATGCTTCTTCTTATTCTTTTCTTTCATTCTTTTTCCTGCTATAACTTGACTTCTTATATTACTAATGTTAAGGTAGTTTGCAAAATAGGAAAGGTTTGCACCTTTTGAAGCACCTTTTCACAGTGAAACTGCATGTTCCTTTGAAAGATTACATGTGAACAGTTTCTAATAGTTTTCTAAGTGTTGTGGGTGTATAAATCAATGTGTTGAATACCAGAAAACTAACTTAAACATTTTTATTCTTGACTAGACAAATCCAAGAACTTGCTACTTGGTTGTCTAATTAGAATTCATTGTATCCTAGAGTTTTTGCCCAGATACCGGATTAGCAAGATAGTGGGGGCAATCAAACTTCAAGGAAAGTGATTACACGCCTTGAATTCATCAAGTCTTGATCCCCATTTGTGTAAACTTATTTCTACAGAATCCTCTCTTGAATTTTCTGGTTTGACTCAACACACTCTTGTACTTTTATATCATTTTTCTTACAATCTTGAAGTTTGATTGATTGACAAGAATGGAGTTTGCCCAAGAGAGTGCCATCAAAGTCATGAACCAAGATTTCGTTAAGTTGGACAAACTTGATGGAACCAGAACCAACTTCAACCGTTGGAAGGACAAACTTATGTTCTTCCTCACTGCATTGAAGGTGGCTTACATACTCAATTCGAATCTTCCAAAAATTCTTGCTCCTGCGGAGGGTGAGTCTGAGGAAGTGACAAATCAAAGGCAAAAGCGTGAAGAGGACGAGATCATTTGCCGAGGCCACATTCTCAACACCCTCTCGGATAGTTACTACGATATGTTCCAAGGAGTACGAAATCCAAGGGAAATCTGGGCTGCAATTGAGCGAGAGTATACAACCCAAAAGCAAGGCACAGATAAGTTTCTCATTAAGAAATATTTTGAGTTTAAGTTGGCTGATTCCTTTTCTCTTATGGACCAAATTCATAATCTTCAAGTGATAGTTTCTAAACTTAAAGATTATGGTGTTGAAGTTTCTGAATCTTTCCAAGTTGGTGCAATAATTGCTAAGTTGCCACCATTATGGAATGATTACCAAAAGAAGTTGCTTCACACTTCTGAAACTTTAACTTTATCTAGTGTTTTGAAACATCTTAGAATTGAAGAAGGGGCTAGAATACTTCAAAAACTAGAAGTTGACGATGCTCCTAAGACTAATATGGTTGAAGAGAAAATGAATTCTGGTAATAAGAGAAAGAGGCCTGAGAATACTAATTCAAAAGACAATAAGAAAAGAAGTAGAAATTGCTACAATTGTGGTAAGAAAGGCCATTATAAGGCCGAGTGCAAACTCAATAAGAAATAAAAAAAAATGTTGCTCCAAGTGCTAATCTTGTTGATGAGTGTGCAGAAATTGTAGCAATGATGACTCTTGGTACGGTGACTGAACTTCATATGACGACACCTACGCCTTCAAAGGATTGGTGGTATGATTCTGGTGCTGCAATTCATGTTTGCAACGATAAGAATCAGTTCAAGAGTTATGAACTTCTTGAAGGTCATGAAGTTGCCATGGCAAATGGAGTGAGAGCCAAGATTCATGGCAAAGGGGATATGCATCTTCAATTCACATCCGGTAAAAAGTTGGTCCTTACCAACGTACTTCATGTTCCCGATATTGTTAAGAATTTAATGATTGCGGACATTCTTAACAAGAAGGGATTGAAGGCTGTACTAGAGTCAAATAATGTAATTTTGTCAAAGAATGGTGTATTTGTAGGAAATGGCTATTCTTGTAATGGAATGTTCAAGTTGAGTATTAATAAAGTGAATGATATTTCTGTTTACTCTTTGGCTTCTACTTCTTCTACTTGTTCTTATTTTTTATGGCATGGTAGGTTAGGACATGTGAATCATAAGGTGTTGAAATTTATGTCTAAAGATGGCCTAAGTTCATATAATGACCTTGAAAATAAGAAATGTGAAACTTGTATTCAAGCCAAGATTACAAGGTTGCCTTTTCCTAAAGTTGAACGATAAACACAAATGCTTGATCTTGTGCATTCTGATGTGTGTGAGTTCAATGGTTTTCTAACTAGAGGTGGAAATAGATACTTTGTCACATTCATAGATGATTGTTCTAGGTTTGTGTATGTGTATCTTATGAAACACAAAGAAGAAGTATTTGGTATGTTTAAAACAGACAAGGCTTTAGTAGAAAATCAATTAAATAAGAAAATTAAAATTTTGAGAAGTGATAGAGGGGGTGAGTACTTCCCTAGTGAATTCTCAAAATTTTGTGAAGAAAGTGGAATTGTACACCAAACCAGTGCACCATACACACCACAACAAAATGGTTTGGCTAAAAGGAAAATCGAACTCTTGAAGATATGGTTAAATCCATGCTTGTGAGTTCAGGGTTGCCAAATAATTTGTGGGATGAAGCTTTGTTAGTTGCATGTCATGTTCATAATAGAATTCCTTCCTTAAAAAGTAGAAATTCTCCCTATGAAGTATGGAAAAATAGAAAACCAAATCTGTCTTATTTAAGGATTTGGGGCTGTATAGCCTACTATAGGGTCCCTGATAATAAAAGGACTAAATTGGGACCTAGAGCCCTTAAAAGTGTGTTCGTTGGCTATGCAAAAAATTCGAAAGCCTATAGACTACTTGATCTTGGTTCAAATATAATAGTTGAGTCAAGGGATGTTGAGTTCTTTGAAGATAAGTTTCTTAAAAACTCAATAGTCACTATAGGTCCATCCTCTCCAAATGCAGCCTCTTCTAGTGGTACAAAAAGGAAAGAAATTGATACTCCTAGTGAACTTAGGAGGAGTCAAAGACAAAGAAAAGAAAAACAATTGCCCCCCGACTTTGTGTCTCTTCAAGCTATTGTTTTTCTAGTAGAAGAAAATAGAGATTCTCTACTAAATAAAACTCCAATTTTGTTGAGTGTAAAGGATGATCCTAAGATATATGATGAAGCTATGAAATCAAGAGATGTTGCATTTTGGAAAGAGGCTGTGAATGATGAAATGGACTCAATATTGTCTAAAAATACTTGGGTTCTTGTCGACTTGCCTCAAGGTTCTAAACCTATTGGTTGTAAGTGGGTATTTCGCAAGAAATATGCCACCGATGGAACTATTCTTGCTTACAAGGCTAGATTAGTGGCTAAAGGCTATAGACAAAAGGAAGGAATAGACTATTTTGACACATATGCACCTGTGGCTAGGATAACCTCTGTTAGAGTACTACTAGATTTAACTTCTGTTTTTAGCCTTCATGTGCATCAAATGGATGTTAAAACAGCTTTCTTAAATGGTGATTTGAACGAGGAGGTGTACATGGAACAACTGGAAGGTTTTGTACTCCCGGGTAATGAACATAAGGTGTGTAAACTAGTGAAGTCTTTATATGGTTTGAAACATGCTCCAAAACAATGGCATGAGAAATTCGAATCTGTTTTACTCTCTAGTGGATTTAGGTACAATAATGCTGATAAGTGCATTTATTCTAAATCCAATAGTGAGTATAGTGTGATTCTTTGTTTGTATGTGGATGACATGCTAATTGTTAGTGCTACACTTAAAGGTGTAGTAGAAACTAAGAAGTATTTATCTTCTAAGTTCAAAATGAAAGATCTTGGTAAAGTATATACTATCTTGGGGATTAAAGTTAAAAGACATAGTGGGGGTTTTGCCCTGTCTCAATCACATTACGTTGAGAAAATATTAAAGAAGTATCAATATTTAAATGTGAAAGAAGTTGGCACCCCTTTTGATCCTAACTTTAAACTGTATGAGAATACCGGTAAACCAATAGCTCAACTAGAATATGCTAGTGTTATTGGTAGTCTTATGTATGCAATGAGTTGCACTAGGCCGGATATTTCATACTCCGTTTGTAAACTAGCTAGATACACTAAAAATCCAAGTAAAGATCATTGGAAAGCTATTTGTAGAGTGATTGGTTATTTTAAAAGAACCAAAGATCTTGGGCTCTTTTATGAGAAAAATACAGTTTTGGTACCTAAACTTTGACGCACGAGCGATTTTAGTCCCCAAATTTTGGACGAAAACAAATTTGGTACCCGAACTTTCAAATTTTGAGCACATTAAGTACCTTTGACGATTTTTTTTCAAATTGTTACCGGAAACAGCCATATGACTGTCACGTGTCTGGCCAAAATGGAATAAAAAAAGGTCAAAATGCAGTTTTGGTACCTAAACTTTGACGCACGAGCGGTTTTAGTCCCCAAATTTTGGACAAAAACAAATTTGGTACCCAAACTTTCAAATTTTGAGCACATTAAGTACCCTTGACGATTTTTTTCCAAATTGTTACCGAAAAAAGCCATATGACAATCGCGTGTCCGGCCATAATTGTATAAAAAAAAAGGCCAAAAAATGCCAAATGCCATTATAATACTAAGTATTAAATTTAAGGACTAATAGCGTAATAAAGAAAAAATTCAAGGACTAAATAACATCACATGAGTCAACAAAAACCAAGAACCGATACAAATGACATCCAATTCCAGTACATTAATCTAAGAATCAAGTCATAAAATTTGTGGCCTCATTTGTATCGGTTCTTGGGTTTTGTTGACTCATGTGATGTTATTTAGTCCTTAAATTTTTTCTTTATTATGCTATTATTCCTTAAATTTAATACTTAGTATTAGAATGGCATTTGACATTTTTTGGGCCTTTTTTTTTATACAATTGTGGCCAGACACGTGACTATCATATGGTTTTTTTCGATAATAATTTAAGAAAAATCATCAAGGGTACTTAATGTGTTCAAAATTTGAAAGTTCGGGTACCAAATTTATTTTCGTCAAAAATTTGGGGATTAAAACCGCTCGTGCGTCAAAGTTTAGGTACCAAAACTGCATTTTTAGCCTTTTTAAATTTTATTTTGGCCAAACACGTGACTGTCACATGGCTTTTTCCGGTAACAATTTGAAAAAAAATCATCAATGGTACTTAATGTGCTCAAAATTTAAAAGTTCAGGTACCAAATTTGTTTTCGTCCAAAATTTAGGGACTAAAACTGCTCGTGCGTCAAAATTTAGGTACCAAAATTGCATTTTTCTCCTCTTTTATAATAGTTTTCCTAGTGTTCTTGAGGGGTTTTCAGATGCTAGTTGGATTACTAGTTTTAGTGAGCAAAAATCGACTAGTGGTTGGATTTTTATGCTTGGTGGTGGAGCTATCTCATGGGTTTCAAAGAAGCAAACGGTGATAACTCATTCAACCATGGAAGCTGAATTTATTGCACTATCTTCAGCTTGTAAAGAGGCTGAGTGGCTAAGAGATCTTTTACTCGATATTGATTTTTGGCCTAAACCAATGCCTCCAACAACTATCTTTTGTGATAGTGAAGTTACTATGTCTAGAGCATTGAATAAAGTTTACAATGGTAAGTCTAGACATATAAGCTTGAGACATGCATTTATAAGACAAATACTTGCAAGTGATGTTGTCAGTATTGTGTTTGTAAGAACACACAAAAACTTGGCGGATCCGTTGACTAAACCTGTAACAAGAGAGTTAGTGAATGTAACAACATCCGGAATGGGATTAAAACCCTTATACTAAAATCACTTAACAATGGTAACCCAACCTTTCTTCTAGTACTGCCCCTAGTTTGGAAGGTTTAAAGGGTAATAACAAGTTGTTTCAAGTGATAGTGAACACTACATTTTTGTGTGTAGATCATTCCAATTAGTAGTGTTATGCGTTACTCTTAAGTGAGTAGGATGAGAAGTAACTCTTAATAAACATATTTCTTGTGTTTTATTTGTTAAAACTAGAAATATAGTTTACCTATATGGTCATAGAAGTGGTGCCGCTTCTAACAAGAGTTTTGGGTGATCTCTTATATATGATCATGAATAGGATGAGCACAGTGCTACTGATGGTTGTGAATATATAAATGCTACATGATTCATGTATGTGATATTTCTTAGTTTTGTGAATCTTGGTTTAAGCAATCTAGCGACCAAGGGTTTCACTTAAATGTGTATTTTGGTTTGGTGACTAGAAGACTCCTTAGGAGTTAAGCGTGCCCACGCTAAGTGATCACGCTTAAAGATCAGAGTTCCAGTTACAAATCAGAAGACTTCTATGAGTTAGACGTGCACACGTCTAATCCGGAACGAGTTAAGCGTGCCCACGCTAAGTGATCACGCTTAAAGATCAAAGTTTCAGTTACAAAACAGAAGACTTCCTATGAGTTAGACATGCCTACGTCTAATCCAGAACGACCAAATCAGATCGAAACTTAATTTTTCAGCAAGGGGAGTTTAAGACGAGAGTTACTTTCCTTGATGCATGAACTTTCAGTGTTAGTTTGACTTTCTATTTTGCAAATTAAGTGGGGGATTGTTAAGGTAGTTTGCAAAATAGGAAAGGTTTGCACCTTTTGAAGCACCTTTTCACAGTGAAACTGCATGTTCCTTTGAAAGGTTACATGTGAACAGTTTCTAACAGTTTTCTGAGTGTTGTGGGTGTATAAATCAATGTGTTGAACACCAGAAAACTAACTTAAGCATTTTTATTCTTGACTAGACAAATCCAAGAACTTGCTACTTGGTTGTCTAATTAGAATTCATTGTATTCTAGAGTTTTTGCCCAGAGACCGGATTAGCAAGATAGTGGGGGCAATCAAACTTCAAGGAAAGTGATTAAACGCCTTGAATTCATCAAGTCTTGATCCCCATTTGTGTAAACTTATTTCTATAGAATCCTCTCTTGAATTTTCTGGTTTGACTCAACACACTCTTGTACTTCTATATCATATTTCTTACAACTAATAATTGACTAATTTAGTCTATAGTCGGTATTTTGTTCATTCAATTCAAATGCATGCTTTCTCGATTTCCTACTCCACCGTATCCTCATATATTATTTGTCATTAGCCTTATTTTGGCGAAAAGTAGTTGTACCTGAGCTGAATAATGTATGCTTCATTTCACTATATTACCGATCCCTTGTGTGTGCATTTACGTTTACACTCAATAGCCTTGTAGTCTTTTTCTCCTTTACTTAAGGTTGTGTCTGTAAAGATGGAAAAACCGCCACCCTTCACTCTTGTCAACAATCACCTTTTTTTGCTGTCGTTGCTCGAGGTGGTTTTGTGTTTTGTTTGCATAATGGTTGTAGAGTTTATCTAGTTTTTCACGTAGGATTTTTTGCTGATTATCATCATGATCAGTGGTAAATGTGCACCTACTGCATTCTTTCTTCTGTTCTATTGCTCGTTTCTTTGCTAGACAGAAAGGACTATCTTATAAGCAGTGTTCTTCACTTCCTTTTGCTATCTTGACCCTTCATTCTTTCTAATTTATTGGTTTGGTTTTAGCTTGCACTGCTGCTGTTATTGCTGTTTGCTAGTGAGTACGTTGTTTTAGAGTTCACTTTACTTTCCTATTCTTTAATTGTTCAAGTATTTGAGAATTATTGTCTTGTTGATTTGT